>NW_026607991.1:5000-96259 GCF_029499605.1 Hyla sarda | reverse complement strand
CCAGATATGAGAGCGATCGAGCCAGATAAGAGAGCAAGCATGCGAGCCAGATATGCTAGCGAGCAAGCCAGATAAGAGAGCGAGCCAGACAAAAGAGCAAGCGAGCGAGCCAGATATGAGAGCAAGCGAGCGAGCCAGATGTGAGAGCGAGACAGATAAGAGAGCAAGCCAGACAAGAGAGCAAGCGAGCGAGCCAGATATGAGAGTAAGCGAGCGAGCCAGATATGAGAGCAAGCGAGCAAGCCAGATATGAGAGCGAGCGAGCCAGACATGAGAGCGAGCGAGCGAGCCAGATATGAGAAAAAGTGAGCGAGCCAGATATGAGAGCAAGCGAGCGAGCCAGATATGAGAGCAAGCGAGCAAGCCAGATATGAGAGCAAGCGAGCGAGCCAGATTTGAGAGCGAGCGAGCTAGATATGCAAGCGAGCCAGATAAGAGAGTGAGCCAGACAAGAGAGCAAGTGAGCGAGCCAGATATGAGAGTAAGCGAGCGAGCCAGATATGAGAGCAAGCGAGCAAGCCAGATATGAGAGCGAAGCGAGCCAGACATGAGAGCGAGCGAGCCAGATATGCGAGCGAGCCAGATAAGAGAGCGAACCAGACAAGAGGGCAAGCGAGCGAGCCAGATGTGAGAGCAAGCTAGCCAGATATGCGAGCGAGCCATAAAAGAGAGCGAGACAGACAAGAGAGCAAGCGAGCGAGCCAGATATGAGAGCGAGCTAGCAAGGCAGATATAAGAGCGAGCCAGATAAGAGAGCGAGCCAGACAAGAGAGCAAGCGAGCGAGCCAGATATGAGAGTAAGCGAGCGAGCCAGATATGAGAGCAAGCGAGCGAGCCAGATATGTGAGCGAGCCAGATAAGAGAGCGAGCCAGACAAGAGAGCAAGCGAGCGAGCCAGATATGAGAGCAAGCGAGCGAGCCAGATATGAGAGCGAGCGAGCCAGATAAGAGAGCAAGCCAGACAAAAGAGCAAGCGTGCAAGCCAGATATGCTAGCGAGCAAGCCAGATAAGAGAGCGAGCCAGACAGGAGAGCAAGCGAGCGAGCCAGATATGAGAGCAAGCGAACCAGCCAGATATGAGAGCGAGCGAGCCAGATATGAGAGCGAGCGAGCCAGACATGAGAGCGAGCGAGCCAGATATGCGAGCGAGCGAGCCAGATAAGAGAGCGAGCCAGACAAGAGAGCAAGCGAGCGAGCCAGATGTGAGAGCATGGGAGCCAGATATGCGTGCGAGCGATAAAAGAGAGCGAGCCAGACAAGAGAGCAAGCGAGCGAGCCAGATATGAGAGCAAGCAAACCAGCCAGATATGAGAGCGAGCGAGCCAGATATGAGAGCGAGCAAGACAAGAGAGCAAGCGAGCTAGCCAGATATGAGAGCAAGCGAGCGAGCCAGATTTGAGAGCAGCGAGCCAGATATGCGAGCGAGCCAGATAAGAGAGCGAGCCAGACAAGAGAGCAAGCGAGCGAGCCAGATATGAGAAAAAGTGAGCGAGCCAGATATGAGAGCAAGCGAGCGAGCCAGATATGAGAGCAAGCGAGCAAGCCAGATATGAGAGCAAGCGAGCGAGCCAGATTTGAGAGCGAGCGAGCTAGATATGCGAGCGAGCCAGATAAGAGAGTGAGCCAGACAAGAGAGCAAGCGAGCGAGCCAGATATGAGAGCAAGCGAGCAAGCCAGATATGAGAGCGAAGCGAGCCAGACATGAGAGCGAGCGAGCCAGATATGCGAGCGAGCCAGATAAGAGAGCGAACCAGACAAGAGAGCAAGCGAGCGAGCCAGATGTGAGAGCAAGCTAGCCAGATATGCGAGCGAGCCATAAAAGAGAGCGAGACAGACAAGAGAGCAAGCGAGCGAGCCAGATATGAGAGCGAGCTAGCAAGGCAGATATAAGAGCGAGCCAGATAAGAGAGCGAGCCAGACAAGAGAGCAAGCGAGCCAGATATGAGAGCAAGCGAGCCAGCTAGATGTGAGAGCGAGCGAGCCAGGTATGCGAGCGAGCCAGATAAGAGAGCGAGCCAGACAAGAGAGCAAGCGAGAAAGCCAGATATGAGAGCGAGCCAGACATGAGAGCAAGCGAGCGAGCCAGATATGAGAGCGAGCGAGCCAGATAAGAGAGCAAGCCAGACAAGAGAGCAAGCGTGCGAGCCAGATATGCTAGCGAGCAAGCCAGATAAGAGAGCGAGCCAGACAAGAAAGCAAGCGAGCGAGCCAGATATGAGTGCAAGCGAGCCAGCCAGATATGAGAGAGAGCGAGCCAGATAAGAGAGCGAGCAAGGCAAGAGAGCAAGCGAGCTAGCCAGATATGAGAGCAAGCGAGCGAGCCAGATTTGAGAGCGAGCAAGCCAGATATGCGAGCGAGCCAGATAAGAGAGCGAGCCAGACAAGAGAGCAAGCGAGTGAGCCAGATATGAGAGCAAGCGAGCGAGCCGAATATGAGAGCAAGCGAGCAAACCAGATATGAGACTGAGCGAGCAAGCCAGATATGAGAGCAAGCGAGCGAGCCAGATATGCAAACGAGCCATAAAAGAGAGTGAGACAGACAAGAAAGCAAGCGAGCGAGCCAGATATGAGAGCAAGCGAGCCAGCCAGACATGAGAGCAAGCGAGCCAGCCAGATGTGAGAGCGAGCGAGCCAGATAAGAGATCGAGCAAGACAAGAGAGCAAGCGAGCTAGCCAGATATGAGAGCAAGCGAGCGAGCCAGATTTGAAAGCGAGCGAGCCAGATATGCGAGCGAGCCAGATAAGAGAGCAAGCCAGACAAGAGAGCAAGCGAGCGAGCCAGACAAGAGAGCAAGCGAGCGAGCCAGATATGAGAAAAAGCGAGCGAGCCAGACAAGAGAGCAAGCGAGCGAGCCAGATATGAGAACAAGCGAGCGAGCCAGATATGAGAGCAAGCGAGCAAGCAAGATATGAGAGCAAGCGAGCAAGCCAGATATGAGAGCGAGCGAGCCAGACATGAGAGCGAGCGAGCCAGATATGCGAGCGAGCGAGCCAGATAAGAGAGCGAGCCAGACAAGAGAGCAAGCGAGCGAGCCAGATGTGAGAGCAAGGGAGCCAGATATGCGTGCGAGCGATAAAAGAGAGCGAGACAGACAAGAGAGCAAGCGAGCGAGCCAGATATGAGAGCGAGCTAGCAAGGCAGATATAAGAGCGAGCCAGATAAGAAAGCGAGCCAGACAAGAGAGCAAGCGAGCCAGATATGAGAGCAAGGGAGACAGCTAGATGTGAGAGCGTGCGAGCCAGGTATGAGAGCGAGCCAGATAAGAGAGCGAGCCAGACAAGAGAGCAAGCGAGAAAGCCAGATATGAGAGCGAGCGAGCCAGACATGAGAGCAAGCGAGCGAGCCAGATATGAGAGCGATCGAGCCAGATAAGAGAGCAAGCGTGCGAGCCAGATATGCTAGCGAGCAAGCCAGATAAGAGAGCGAGCCAGACAAAAGAGCAAGCGAGCGAGCCAGATATGAGAGCAAGCGAGCGAGCCAGATGTGAGAGCGAGACAGATAAGAGAGCAAGCCAGACAAGAGAGCAAGCGAGCGAGCCAGATATGAGAGTAAGCGAGCGAGCCAGATATGAGAGCAAGCGAGCAAGCCAGATATGAGAGCGAGCGAGCCAGACATGAGAGCGAGCGAGCGAGCCAGATATGAGAAAAAGTGAGCGAGCCAGATATGAGAGCAAGCGAGCGAGCCAGATATGAGAGCAAGCGAGCAAGCCAGATATGAGAGCAAGCGAGCGAGCCAGATTTGAGAGCGAGCGAGCTAGATATGCAAGCGAGCCAGATAAGAGAGTGAGCCAGACAAGAGAGCAAGCGAGCGAGCCAGATATGAGAGTAAGCGAGCGAGCCAGATATGAGAGCAAGCGAGCAAGCCAGATATGAGAGCGAAGCGAGCCAGACATGAGAGCGAGCGAGCCAGATATGCGAGCGAGCCAGATAAGAGAGCGAACCAGACAAGAGAGCAAGCGAGCGAGCCAGATGTGAGAGCAAGCTAGCCAGATATGCGAGCGAGCCATAAAAGAGAGCGAGACAGACAAGAGAGCAAGCGAGCGAGCCAGATATGAGAGCGAGCTAGCAAGGCAGATATAAGAGCGAGCCAGATAAGAGAGCGAGCCAGACAAGAGAGCAAGCGAGCGAGCCAGATATGAGAGTAAGCGAGCGAGCCAGATATGAGAGCAAGCGAGCGAGCCAGATATGTGAGCGAGCCAGATAAGAGAGCGAGCCAGACAAGAGAGCAAGCGAGCGAGCCAGATATGAGAGCAAGCGAGCGAGCCAGATATGAGAGCGAGCGAGCCAGATAAGAGAGCAAGCCAGACAAATGAGCAAGCGTGCAAGCCAGATATGCTAGCGAGCAAGCCAGATAAGAGAGCGAGCCAGACAGGAGAGCAAGCGAGCGAGCCAGATATGAGAGCAAGCGAACCAGCCAGATATGAGAGCGAGCGAGCCAGATATGAGAGCGAGCGAGCCAGACATGAGAGCGAGCGAGCCAGATATGCGAGCGAGCGAGCCAGATAAGAGAGCGAGCCAGACAAGAGAGCAAGCGAGCGAGCCAGATGTGAGAGCATGGGAGCCAGATATGCGTGCGAGCGATAAAAGAGAGCGAGCCAGACAAGAGAGCAAGCGAGCGAGCCAGATATGAGAGCAAGCAAACCAGCCAGATATGAGAGCGAGCGAGCCAGATATGAGAGCGAGCAAGACAAGAGAGCAAGCGAGCTAGCCAGATATGAGAGCAAGCGAGCGAGCCAGATTTGAGAGCAGCGAGCCAGATATGCGAGCGAGCCAGATAAGAGAGCGAGCCAGACAAGAGAGCAAGCGAGCGAGCCAGATATGAGAAAAAGTGAGCGAGCCAGATATGAGAGCAAGCGAGCGAGCCAGATATGAGAGCAAGCGAGCAAGCCAGATATGAGAGCAAGCGAGCGAGCCAGATTTGAGAGCGAGCGAGCCAGATATGCGAGCGAGCCAGATAAGAGAGTGAGCCAGACAAGAGAGCAAGCGAGCGAGCCAGATATGAGAGCAAGCGAGCAAGCCAGATATGAGAGCGAAGCGAGCCAGACATGAGAGCGAGCGAGCCAGATATGCGAGCGAGCCAGATAAGAGAGCGAACCAGACAAGAGAGCAAGCGAGCGAGCCAGATGTGAGAGCAAGCTAGCCAGATATGCGAGCGAGCCATAAAAGAGAGCGAGACAGACAAGAGAGCAAGCGAGCGAGCCAGATATGAGAGCGAGCTAGCAAGGCAGATATAAGAGCGAGCCAGATAAGAGAGCGAGCCAGACAAGAGAGCAAGCGAGCCAGATATGAGAGCAAGCGAGCCAGCTAGATGTGAGAGCGAGCGAGCCAGGTATGCGAGCGAGCCAGATAAGAGAGCGAGCCAGACAAGAGAGCAAGCGAGAAAGCCAGATATGAGAGCGAGCCAGACATGAGAGCAAGCGAGCGAGCCAGATATGAGAGCGAGCGAGCCAGATAAGAGAGCAAGCCAGACAAGAGAGCAAGCGTGCGAGCCAGATATGCTAGCGAGCAAGCCAGATAAGAGAGCGAGCCAGACAAGAAAGCAAGCGAGCGAGCCAGATATGAGAGCAAGCGAGCCAGCCAGATATGAGAGAGAGCGAGCCAGATAAGAGAGCGAGCAAGGCAAGAGAGCAAGCGAGCTAGCCAGATATGAGAGCAAGCGAGCGAGCCAGATTTGAGAGCGAGCAAGCCAGATATGCGAGCGAGCCAGATAAGAGAGCGAGCCAGACAAGAGAGCAAGCGAGTGAGCCAGATATGAGAGCAAGCGAGCGAGCCGAATATGAGAGCAAGCGAGCAAGCCAGATATGAGACTGAGCGAGCAAGCCAGATATGAGAGCAAGCGAGCGAGCCAGATATGCAAACGAGCCATAAAAGAGAGTGAGACAGACAAGAAAGCAAGCGAGCGAGCCAGATATGAGAGCAAGCGAGCCAGCCAGACATGAGAGCAAGCGAGCCAGCCAGATGTGAGAGCGAGCGAGCCAGATAAGAGATCGAGCAAGACAAGAGAGCAAGCGAGCTAGCCAGATATGAGAGCAAGCGAGCGAGCCAGATTTGAAAGCGAGCGAGCCAGATATGCGAGCGAGCCAGATAAGAGAGCGAGCCAGACAAGAGAGCAAGCGAGCGAGCCAGACAAGAGAGCAAGCGAGCGAGCCAGATATGAGAAAAAGCGAGCGAGCCAGACAAGAGAGCAAGCGAGCGAGCCAGATATGAGAACAAGCGAGCGAGCCAGATATGAGAGCAAGCGAGCAAGCAAGATATGAGAGCAAGCGAGCAAGCCAGATATGAGAGCGAGCGAGCCAGACATGAGAGCGAGCGAGCCAGATATGCGAGCGAGCGAGCCAGATAAGAGAGCGAGCCAGACAAGAGAGCAAGCGAGCGAGCCAGATGTGAGAGCAAGGGAGCCAGATATGCGTGCGAGCGATAAAAGAGAGCGAGACAGACAAGAGAGCAAGCGAGCGAGCCAGATATGAGAGCGAGCTAGCAAGGCAGATATAAGAGCGAGCCAGATAAGAAAGCGAGCCAGACAAGAGAGCAAGCGAGCCAGATATGAGAGCAAGGGAGACAGCTAGATGTGACAGCGTGCGAGCCAGGTATGAGAGCGAGCCAGATAAGAGAGCGAGCCAGACAAGAGAGCAAGCGAGAAAGCCAGATATGAGAGCGAGCGAGCCAGACATGAGAGCAAGCGAGCGAGCCAGATATGAGAGCGATCGAGCCAGATAAGAGAGCAAGCGTGCGAGCCAGATATGCTAGCGAGCAAGCCAGATAAGAGAGCGAGCCAGACAAAAGAGCAAGCGAGCGAGCCAGATATGAGAGCAAGCGAGCGAGCCAGATGTGAGAGCGAGACAGATAAGAGAGCAAGCCAGACAAGAGAGCAAGCGAGCGAGCCAGATATGAGAGTAAGCGAGCGAGCCAGATATGAGAGCAAGCGAGCAAGCCAGATATGAGAGCGAGCGAGCCAGACATGAGAGCGAGCGAGCGAGCCAGATATGAGAAAAAGTGAGCGAGCCAGATATGAGAGCAAGCGAGCGAGCCAGATATGAGAGCAAGCGAGCAAGCCAGATATGAGAGCAAGCGAGCGAGCCAGATTTGAGAGCGAGCGAGCTAGATATGCAAGCGAGCCAGATAAGAGAGTGAGCCAGACAAGAGAGCAAGCGAGCGAGCCAGATATGAGAGTAAGCGAGCGAGCCAGATATGAGAGCAAGCGAGCAAGCCAGATATGAGAGCGAAGCGAGCCAGACATGAGAGCGAGCGAGCCAGATATGCGAGCGAGCCAGATAAGAGAGCGAACCAGACAAGAGAGCAAGCGAGCGAGCCAGATGTGAGAGCAAGCTAGCCAGATATGCGAGCGAGCCATAAAAGAGAGCGAGACAGACAAGAGAGCAAGCGAGCGAGCCAGATATGAGAGCGAGCTAGCAAGGCAGATATAAGAGCGAGCCAGATAAGAGAGCGAGCCAGACAAGAGAGCAAGCGAGCGAGCCAGATATGAGAGTAAGCGAGCGAGCCAGATATGAGAGCAAGCGAGCGAGCCAGATATGTGAGCGAGCCAGATAAGAGAGCGAGCCAGACAAGAGAGCAAGCGAGCGAGCCAGATATGAGAGCAAGCGAGCGAGCCAGATATGAGAGCGAGCGAGCCAGATAAGAGAGCAAGCCAGACAAATGAGCAAGCGTGCAAGCCAGATATGCTAGCGAGCAAGCCAGATAAGAGAGCGAGCCAGACAGGAGAGCAAGCGAGCGAGCCAGATATGAGAGCAAGCGAACCAGCCAGATATGAGAGCGAGCGAGCCAGATATGAGAGCGAGCGAGCCAGACATGAGAGCGAGCGAGCCAGATATGCGAGCGAGCGAGCCAGATAAGAGAGCGAGCCAGACAAGAGAGCAAGCGAGCGAGCCAGATGTGAGAGCATGGGAGCCAGATATGCGTGCGAGCGATAAAAGAGAGCGAGCCAGACAAGAGAGCAAGCGAGCGAGCCAGATATGAGAGCAAGCAAACCAGCCAGATATGAGAGCGAGCGAGCCAGATATGAGAGCGAGCAAGACAAGAGAGCAAGCGAGCTAGCCAGATATGAGAGCAAGCGAGCGAGCCAGATTTGAGAGCAGCGAGCCAGATATGCGAGCGAGCCAGATAAGAGAGCGAGCCAGACAAGAGAGCAAGCGAGCGAGCCAGATATGAGAAAAAGTGAGCGAGCCAGATATGAGAGCAAGCGAGCGAGCCAGATATGAGAGCAAGCGAGCAAGCCAGATATGAGAGCAAGCGAGCGAGCCAGATTTGAGAGCGAGCGAGCTAGATATGCGAGCGAGCCAGATAAGAGAGTGAGCCAGACAAGAGAGCAAGCGAGCGAGCCAGATATGAGAGCAAGCGAGCAAGCCAGATATGAGAGCAAAGCGAGCCAGACATGAGAGCGAGCGAGCCAGATATGCGAGCGAGCCAGATAAGAGAGCGAACCAGACAAGAGAGCAAGCGAGCGAGCCAGATGTGAGAGCAAGCTAGCCAGATATGCGAGCGAGCCATAAAAGAGAGCGAGACAGACAAGAGAGCAAGCGAGCGAGCCAGATATGAGAGCGAGCTAGCAAGGCAGATATAAGAGCGAGCCAGATAAGAGAGCGAGCCAGACAAGAGAGCAAGCGAGCCAGATATGAGAGCAAGCGAGCCAGCTAGATGTGAGAGCGAGCGAGCCAGGTATGCGAGCGAGCCAGATAAGAGAGCGAGCCAGACAAGAGAGCAAGCGAGAAAGCCAGATATGAGAGCGAGCCAGACATGAGAGCAAGCGAGCGAGCCAGATATGAGAGCGAGCGAGCCAGATAAGAGAGCAAGCCAGACAAGAGAGCAAGCGTGCGAGCCAGATATGCTAGCGAGCAAGCCAGATAAGAGAGCGAGCCAGACAAGAAAGCAAGCGAGCGAGCCAGATATGAGAGCAAGCGAGCCAGCCAGATATGAGAGAGAGCGAGCCAGATAAGAGAGCGAGCAAGGCAAGAGAGCAAGCGAGCTAGCCAGATATGAGAGCAAGCGAGCGAGCCAGATTTGAGAGCGAGCAAGCCAGATATGCGAGCGAGCCAGATAAGAGAGCGAGCCAGACAAGAGAGCAAGCGAGTGAGCCAGATATGAGAGCAAGCGAGCGAGCCGAATATGAGAGCAAGCGAGCAAGCCAGATATGAGACTGAGCGAGCAAGCCAGATATGAGAGCAAGCGAGCGAGCCAGATATGCAAACGAGCCATAAAAGAGAGTGAGACAGACAAGAAAGCAAGCGAGCGAGCCAGATATGAGAGCAAGCGAGCCAGCCAGACATGAGAGCAAGCGAGCCAGCCAGATGTGAGAGCGAGCGAGCCAGATAAGAGATCGAGCAAGACAAGAGAGCAAGCGAGCTAGCCAGATATGAGAGCAAGCGAGCGAGCCAGATTTGAAAGCGAGCGAGCCAGATATGCGAGCGAGCCAGATAAGAGAGCGAGCCAGACAAGAGAGCAAGCGAGCGAGCCAGACAAGAGAGCAAGCGAGCGAGCCAGATATGAGAAAAAGCGAGCGAGCCAGATATGAGAGCAAGCGAGCGAGCCAGATATGAGAGCAAGCGAGCAAGCCAGATATGAGAGCGAGCGAGCCAGACATGAGACGGAGCGAGTAAGATATGAGAGCGAGCGAACCAGATATGCGAGCGAGCCATAAAAGAGAGCGAGACAGACAAGAGAGCAAGCGAGCGAGCCAGATATGAGAGCAAGCTAGCAAGCCAGATATGAGAGCGAGCCAGATAAGAGAGCGAGCCAGACAAGAGAGCAAGCGAGCGAGCCAAATATGAGAGCAAGCGAGCCAGCTAGATGTGAGAGCGAGCGAGCCAGATATGTGAGCGAGCCAGATAAGAGAGCGAGCCAGACAAGAGAGCAAGCGAGCGAACCAGATATGAGAGCAAGCGAGCGAGCCAGATATGAGAGCGAGCGAGCCAGATAAGAGAGCAAGCCAGACAAAAGAGCAAGCGTGCAAGCCAGATATGCTAGCGAGCAAGCCAGATAAGAGAGCGAGCCAGACAGGAGAGCAAGCGAGCGAGCCAGATATGAGAGCAAGCGAACCAGCCAGATATGAGAGCGAGCGAGCCAGATATGCGAGCGAGCCAGATAAGAGAGCGAGCCAGACAAGAGAGCAAGCGAGCGAGCCAGATATGAGAACAAGCGAGCGAGCCAGATATGAGAGCAAGCGAGCAAGCCAGATATGAGAGCAAGCGAGCAAGCCAGATATGAGAGCGAGCGAGCCAGACATGAGAGCGAGCGAGCCAGATATGCGAGCGAGCGAGCCAGATAAGAGAGCGAGCCAGACAAGAGAGCAAGCGAGCGAGCCAGATGTGAGAGCAAGGGAGCCAGATATGCGTGCGAGCGATAAAAGAGAGCGAGACAGACAAGAGAGCAAGCGAGCGAGCCAGATATGAGAGCGAGCTAGCAAGGCAGATATAAGAGCGAGCCAGATAAGAAAGCGAGCCAGACAAGAGAGCAAGCGAGCCAGATATGAGAGCAAGGGAGACAGCTAGATGTGAGAGCGTGCGAGCCAGGTATGAGAGCGAGCCAGATAAGAGAGCGAGCCAGACAAGAGAGCAAGCGAGAAAGCCAGATATGAGAGCGAGCGAGCCAGACATGAGAGCAAGCGAGCGAGCCAGATATGAGAGCGATCGAGCCAGATAAGAGAGCAAGCGTGCGAGCCAGATATGCTAGCGAGCAAGCCAGATAAGAGAGCGAGCCAGACAAAAGAGCAAGCGAGCGAGCCAGATATGAGAGCAAGCGAGCGAGCCAGATGTGAGAGCGAGACAGATAAGAGAGCAAGCCAGACAAGAGAGCAAGCGAGCGAGCCAGATATGAGAGTAAGCGAGCGAGCCAGATATGAGAGCAAGCGAGCAAGCCAGATATGAGAGCGAGCGAGCCAGACATGAGAGCGAGCGAGCCAGATATGCGAGCGAGCGAGCCAGATAAGAGAGCGAGCCAGACAAGAGAGCAAGCGAGCGAGACAGATGGGAGAGCAAGCTAGCCAGATATGCGAGCGAGCCATAAAAGAGAGCGAGACAGACAAGAGAGCAAGCGAGCGAGCCAGATATGAGAGCGAGCTAGCAAGGCAGATATAAGAGCGAGCCAGATAAGAGAGCGAGCCAGACAGGAGAGCAAGCGAGTCAGATATGAGAGCGAGCCAGATAAGAGAGCGACCCAGACAAGAGAGCAAGCGAGCGAGCCAGATATGAGAGCAAGCGAGCGAGCCGGATATGAGAGCAAGCGAGCGAGCCAGATATGAGAGCGATCGAGCCAGATAAGAGAGCAAGCGAGCGAGCCAGATATGAGAGCAAGCGAGCGAGCCAGACATGAGAGCAAGCGAGCGAGCCAGATATGAGAGCGATCGAGCCAGATAAGAGAGCAAGCGTGCGAGCCAGATATGCTAGCGAGCAAGCCAGATAAGAGAGCGAGCCAGACAAGAGAGCAAGTGAGCGAGCCAGATATGAGAGCAAGCGAGCGAGCCAGATGTGAGAGCGAGACAGATAAGAGAGCAAGACAGACAAGAGAGCAAGCGTGCGAGCCAGATATGCTAGCGAGCAAGCCAGATAAGAGAGCGAGCCAGACAAGAGAGCAAGCGAGCGAGCCAGATATGAGAGCAATCGAACCAGCCAGATATGAGAACGAGCGAGCCAGATATGAGAGCGAGCAAGACAAGAGAGAAAGCGAGCTAGCCAAATATGAGAGCAAGCGAGCGAGCCAGATATGAGAGCAAGCGAGCGAGCCAGATATGAGAGCAAGCGAGCAAGCCAGATATGAGAGCAAGCGAGCAAGCCAGATTTGAGAGCGAGCGAGCCAGATATGCGAGCGAGCCAGAGAAGAGAGCGAGCCAGACAAGAGAGCAAGCGAGCGAGCCAGATATGAGAAAAAGCGAGCGAGCCAGATATGAGAGCAAGCGAGCGAGCCAGATATGAGAGCAAGCGAGCAAGCCAGATATGAGAGCAAGCGAGCAAGCCAGATTTGAGAGCGAGCGAGCCAGATATGCGAGCGAGCCAGATAAGAGAGTGAGCCAGACAAGAGAGCAAGCGAGCGAGCCAGATATGAGAGTAAGCGAGCGAGCCAGATATGAGAGCAAGCGAGCAAGCCAGATATGAGAGCGAAGCGAGCCAGACATGAGAGCGAGCGAGCCAGATATGCGAGCGAGCGAGCCAGATAAGAGAGCGAGCCAGACAAGAGAGCAAGCGAGCGAGACAGATGTGAGAGCAAGCTAGCCAGATATGCGAGCGAGCCATAAAAGAGAGCGAGACAGACAAGAGAGCAAGCGAGCGAGCCAGATATGAGAGCGAGCTAGCAAGGCAGATATAAGAGCGAGCCAGATAAGAGAGCAAGCCAGACAAGAGAGCAAGCGAGCCAGATATGAGAGCAAGCGAGCCAGCTAGATGTGAGAGCGAGCGAGCCAGGTATGCGAGCGAGCCAGATAAGAGAGCGAGCCAGACAAGAGAGCAAGCGAGAAAGCCAGATATGAGAGCGAGCCAGATATGAGAGCAAGCGAGCGAGCCAGATATGAGAGCGAGCGAGCCAGATAAGAGAGCACGCCAGACAAGAGAGCAAGCGTGCGAGCCAGATATGCTAGCGAGCAAGCCAGATAAGAGAGCGAGCCAGACAAGAGAGCAAGCGAGCGAGCCAGATATGAGAGCAAGCGAGCCAGCCAGATATGAGAGCGAGCAAGCCAGATAAGAGAGCGAGCAAGACAAGAGAGCAAGCGAGCTAGCCAGATATGAGAGCAAGCGAGCGAGCCAGATTTGAGAGCGAGCGAGCAAGATATGCGAGCGAGCCAGTTAAGAGAGCGAGCCAGACAAGAGAGCAAGCGAGCGAGCCAGATATGAGAGCAAGCGAGCGAGCCGAATATGAGAGCAAGCGAGCAAGCCAGATATGAGAGTGAGCTAGCAAGCCAGATATGAGAGCAAGCGAGCGAGCCAGTTATGCAAACGAGCCATAAAAGAGAGTGAGACAGACAAGAGAGCAAGCGAGCGAGCCAGATATGAGAGCAAGCGAGCCAGCCAGAAATTAGAGCAAGCGAGCCAGCCAGATGTGAGAGCGAGCGCTCCAGATATGCGAGCGAGCCAGATATGCGAGCGAGCCAGATAAGAGAGCGAGCCAGACAAGAGAGCAAGCGAGAAAGCCAGATATGAGAGCGAGCGAACCAGACATGAGAGCAAGCGAGCGAGCCAGACATGAGAGCAAGTGAGCGAGCCAGATATGAAAGCGAGAGAGCCAGATAAGAGAGCAAGCCAGACAAGAGAGCAAGCGTGCGAGCCAGAAATGCTAGCGAGCAAACCAGATAAGAGAGCGAGCCAGACAAGAGAGCAAGCGAGCGAGCCAGATATGAGAGCAAGCGAGCCAGCCAGATATGAGAGCGAGCGAGCCAGATAAGAGAGCGAGCAAGACAAGAGAGCAAGCGAGCTAGCCAGATATGAGAGCAAGCGAGCGAGCCAGATTTGAGAGCGAGCGAGCCAGATATGCGAGCGAGCCAGATAAGAGAGCGAGCCAGACAAGAGAGCAAGCGAGCGAGCCAGATATGAGAACAAGCGAGCGAGCCGGATATGAGAGAAAGCGAGCAAGCCAGATATGAGAGCAAGCGAGCGAGACAGATTTGAGAGCGAGCGAGCCATAAAAGAGAGCGAGCCAGACAAGACAGCAAGCGAGCGAGCCAGATATGAGAGCAAGCGAGCGAGCCAGATATGAGAGCAAGCAAGCCAGCCAGATGTGAGAGCGAGCGAGCCAGATATGCGAGCAAGCCATATAAGAGAGCGAGCCAGATATGAGAGCAAGAGAGCAAGCCAGATATGAGAGCAAGCGAGCGAGCCAGATTTGGGAGCAAGCCAGATATAAGAGCAAGCGAGCGAGACAGATATTCGAGCGAGCCAGATAAGAGAGCGAGCCAGACAAGAAAGCAAACAAGCGAGCCAGATATGAGAGATAGCGAGCGAGCCAGATATGAGAGCAAGCGAGCAAGCCAGATATGAGAGCGAGCGAGCAAGACATGAGAGCAAGCGAGCGAGCCAGACATGAGAGCAAGTGAGCGAGCCAGATATGCGAGCGAGCGAGCCATATAAGAGAGCGAGCCAGACAAGAGAGCAAGCGAGCGAGCCAGATGTGAGAGCGAGCGAGCCATAAAAGAGAGCGAGACAGACAAGAGAGCAAGCCACATATGAGAGCAAGCGAGCGAGCCAGATTTGAGAGCAAGTGAGCGAGCCAGATATGCGAGCGAGCCAGATAAGAGAGCGAGCCAGACAAGAGAGCAAGCGAGCGAGCCAGATATGAGAGATAGCGAGCGAGCCAGATATGAGAGCAAGCGAGCAAGCAAGATATGAGAGCGAGCGAGCCAGCCAGATATGAGAGCGAGCAAGCCAGACATGAGAGCGAGCGAGCCAGATATGCGAGCGGGCGAGCCAGATAAGAGAGCGAGCCAGACAAGAGAGCAAGCGAGCGAGCCAGATGTGAGAGCGAGCGAGCCAGATATGCGAGCTAGCCATAAAAGAGAGCAAGACAGACGAGAGCAAGCGAGCGAGCCAGATATGAGAGCAAGCTAGCAAGCCAGATATGAGAGCGAGCCAGATAAGAGAGCGAGCCAGACAAGAGAGCAAGTGAGCGAGCCAGATATGAGAGCAAGCGAGCCAGCTAGATGTGAGAGCGAGCGAGCCAGGTATGCGAGCTAGCCAGATAAGAGAGCGAGCCAGACAAGAGAGCAAGCGAGCGAGCCAGATATGAGAGCAAGCGAGCGAGCCAGATATGAGAGCAAGCGAGCGAGCCAGAAATGAGAGCAAGCGAGCCAGCCAGAAATGAGAGCAAGCGAGCCAGCCAGATGTGAGAGCGAGCGAGCCAGATATGCGAGCGAGCCAGATAAGAGAGCGAGCCAGACAAGAGAGCAAGCAAGCTAGCCAGATATGAGAGCAAGCGAGCGAGCCAGATTTGAGAGCGAGCGAGCCAGATATGCGAGCGAGCCAGATAAGAGAGCGAGCCAGACAAGAGAGCAAGCGAGCGAGCCAGATATGAGAGCAAGCGAGCGAGCCGGATATGAGAGCAAGCGAACAAGCCAGATATGAGAGCAAGCGAGCGAGCCAGATTTGAGAGCAAGCAAGCCAGATATGAAAGCGAGCCATAAAAGAGAGCGAGACAGACAAGAGAGCAAGCGAGAGAGCCAGATATGAGAGCAAGCTAGCAAGCCAGATATGAGAGCGAACCAGACAAGTGAGCAAGCGAGCGAGCCAGATATGAGAGCAAGCGAGCGAGCCAGATATGAGAGCAAGCAAGCCAGCCAGATGTGAGAGCGAGCGAGCCAGATATGCGAGCGAGCCAGATAAGAGAGCGAGCCAGACAAGAGAGCAAGCGAGCGTGCCAGATATGAGAGCAAGCGAGCGAGCCAGATATGAGAGTGAGCGAGCCAGACATGAGCGCAAGCGAGCGAGCCAGATATGAGAGCAAGCGAGTGATCCAGATATGCGAGCGAGCCAGACAAGAGCGCAAGCGAGCAAGCCAGATAGGAGAGCAAGCGAGTGAGCCAAATGTGAGAGCGAGCGAGCCAGATATGCGAGCGAGCCTGATAAGAGAGCGAGCCAGACAAGAGAGCAAGCGAGCAAGCCAGATATGAGAGCAAGCGAGCGAGCCAGATGTGAGAGCGAGCGAGCCAGATAGGCGAGCGAGCAAATAAGAGAGCGAGCCAGACAAGAGAGCAAGCGAGCGAGCCAGATATGAGAGCAAGCGAGCAAGCCAGATATGAGAGTGAGCCAGATAAGAGAGCGAGCCAGACAAGAGAGCAAGCGAGCAAGCCAAATATGAGAGCAAGCGAGCCAGCTAGATGTGAGAGCGAGCGATCCAGATATGTGAGCGAGCCAGATAAGAGAGCGAGCCAGACAAGAGAGCAAGCGAGCGAGCCAGATATGAGAGCAAGCAAGCGAGCCAGATATGAGAGCGAGCGAGCCAGATAAGAGAGCGAGCCAGACAAGAGAGCAAGCGTGCAAGCCAGATATGCTAGCGAGCAAGCCAGATAAGAGAGCGAGCCAGACAAGAGAGCAAGCGAGCGAGCCAGATATGAGAGCAAGCGAACCAGCCAGATATGAGAGCGAGCGAGCCAGATAAGAGAGCGAGCAAGACAAGAGAGAAAGAGAGCTAGCCAAATATGAGAGCAAGCGAGCGAGCCAGATATGAGAGCGAGCGAGCCAGATATGCGAGCGAGCCAGATAAGAGAGCGAGCCAGACAAGAGAGCAAGCGAGCGAGCCAGATATGAGAACAAGCGAGCGAGCCAGATATGAGAGCGAGCCAGATAAGAGAGCGACCATACAAGAGAGCAAGTGAGAAAGCCAGATATGAGAGCGAGCGAGCCAGACATGAGAGCAAGCGAGCGAGCCAGATATGAGAGCGATCGAGCCAGATAAGAGAGCAAGCCAGACAAGAGAGCAAGCGTGCGAGCCAGATATGCTAACGAGCAAGCCAGATAAGAGAGCGAGCCAGACAAGAGAGCAAGCGAGCGAGCCAGATATGAGAGCAAGCGAGCGAGCCAGATGTGAGAGCGAGACAGATAAGAGAGCAAGCCAGACAAGAGAGCAAGCGTGCGAGCCAGATATGCTAGCGAGCAAGCCAGATAAGAGAGCGAGCCAGACAAGAGAGCAAGCGAGCGAGCCAGATATGAGAGTAGGTGAACCAGCCAGATATGAGAGCGAGCGAGCCAGTGAGCAAGACAAGAGAGAAAGCGAGCTAGCCAAATATGAGAGCAGGTGAGCGTGCCAGACAAGAGAGCGAGCGAGCCAGATATGCGAGCGAGCCAGAGAAGAGAGCGAGCCAGACAAGAGAGCAAGCGAGCGAGCCAGATGTGAGAGCGAGACAGATAAGAGAGCAAGCCAGACAAGAGAGCAAGCGTGCGAGCCAGATATGCTAGCGAGCAAGCCAGATAAGAGAGCGAGCCAGACAAGAGAGCAAGCGAGCGAGCCAGATATGAGAGTAGGTGAACCAGCCAGATATGAGAGCGAGCGAGCCAGTGAGCAAGACAAGAGAGAAAGCGAGCTAGCCAAATATGAGAGCAAGTGAGCGTGCCAGACAAGAGAGCGAGCGAGCCAGATATGCGAGCGAGCCAGAGAAGAGAGCGAGCCAGACAAGAGAGCAAGCGAGCGAGCCAGATATGAGAAAAAGCGAGCGAGCCAGATATGGGAGCAAGCGAGCGAGACAGACAAGAGAGCAAGCGAGGGAGCCAGATATCAGAGCAAGCTAGCAAGCCAGATATGAGAGCGAGCCAGATAAGAGAGCGAGCCAGACAAGAGAGCAAGCGAGCGAGCCAAATATGAGAGCAAGCGAGCCAGCTAGATGTGAGAGCGAGCGAGCCAGATATGTGAGCGAGCCAGATAAGAGAGCGAGCCAGACAAGAGAGCAAGCGAGCGAGCCAGACATGAGAGCAAGCAAGCGAGCCAGATATGAGAGCGAGCGAGCCAGATAAGAGAGCAAGCCAGACAAAAGAGCAAGCGTGCAAGCCAGATATGCTAGCGAGCGAGCCAGATAAGAGAGTGAGCCAGACAAGAGAGCAAGCGAGCGAGCCAGATATGAGAGCAAGCGAACCAGCCAGATATGAGAGCGAGCGAGCCAGATAAGAGAGCGAGCCAGACAAGAGAGAAAGAGAGCTAGCCAAATATGAGAGCAAGCGAGCGAGCCAGATATGAGAGCGAGCGAGCCAGATATGCGAGCGAGCCAGATAAGAGAGCGAGCCAGACAAGAGAGCAAGCGAGCGAGCCAGATATGAGAACAAGCGAGCGAGCCAGATATGAGAGCAAGCGAGCGAGCCAGATATGAGAGCAAGCGAGCAAGCCAGATATGAGAGCAAGCGAGCAAGCCAGATGAGAGCGAACGAGCCAGACATGAGAGCGAGCGAGCCAGATATGCGAGCGAGCGAGCCAGATAAGAGAGCGAGCCAGACAAGAGAGCAAGCGAGCGAGCCAGATGTGAGAGCAAGGGAGCCAGATATGCGAGCGAGCCATAAAAGAGAGCGAGACAGACAAGAGAGCAAGCGAGCGAGCCAGATATGAGAGCGAGCTAGCAAGGCAGATATAAGAGCGAGCCAGATAAGAAAGCGAGCCAGACAAGAGAGCAAGCGAGCCAGATATGAGAGCAAGGGAGCCAGCTAGATGTGAGTGCGAGCGAGCCAGGTATGAGAGCGAGCCAGATAAAAGAGCGAGCCAGACAAGAGAGCAAGCGAGAAAGCCAGATATGAGAGCGAGCCAGACATGAGAGCAAGCGAGCGAGCCAGATATGAGAGCGAGCAAGCCGGATAAGAGAGCAAGCCAGACAAGAGAGCAAGCGTGCGAGCCAGATATGAGAGCGAGCGAGCCAGATAAGAGAGCAAGCCAGACAAGAGAGCAAGCGTGCGAGCCAGATATGCTAGCGAGCTAGCCAGATAAGAGAGCGAGCCAGACAAGAGAGCAAGCGAGCCAGCCAGATATGAGAGCAAGCGAGCCAGCCAGATATGAGAGCGAGCGAGCCAGATAAGTGAGCGATCAAGACAAGAGAGCAAGCGAGCTAGCCAGATTTGAGAGCGAGCGAGCCAGATATGCGAGCGAGCCAGATAAGAGAGCGAGCCAGACAAGAGAGCAAGCGAGCGAGCCAGATATGAGAGCAAGCGAGCGAGCCGGATATGAGAGCAAGCGAGCGAGCCAGATTTGAGAGCGAGTGAGCCAGATATGCGAGCGAGCCATAAAAGAGAGCGAGACAGACAAGAGAGCAAGCGAGCCAGCCAGAAATGAGAGCAAGCGAGCCAGCCAGATGTGAGAGCGAGCGAGCCAGATATGCGAGCAAGCCAGATAAGAGAGCGAGCCAGACAAGAGAGCAAGCGAGAAAGCCAGATATGAAAGCGAGCGAGCCAGACATGAGAGCAAGCGAGCCATATATGAGAGCGATCGAGCAAGATAAGAGAGCAAGCGTGCGAGCCAGATATGCTAGCGAGCAAGCCAGATAAGAGAGCGAGCCAGACAAAAGAGCAAGCGAGCGAGCCAGATATGAGAGCGAGCGAGCGAGCCAGATGTGAGAGCGAGACAGATAAGAGAGCAAGCCAGACAAGAGAGCAAGCGTGCGAGCCAGATATGCTAGTGAGCAAGCCAGATAAGAGAGTGAGCCAGACAAGAGAGCAAGCGAGCGAGCCAGATATGAGAGCAAGCGAACCAGCCAGATATGAGAGCGAGCGAGCCAGATATGAGAGCGAGCAAGACAAGAGAGAAAGCGAGCTAGCCAAATATGAGAGCAAGCGAGCGAGCCAGATTTGAGAGCGAGCGAGCCAGATATGCGAGCGAGCCAGATAAGAGAGCGAGCCAGACAAGAGAGCAAGCGAGCGAGCCAGATATGAGAAAAAGCGAGCGAGCCAGATATGAGAGCAAGCGAGCGAGCCAGATATGGGAGCAAGCGAGCAAGCCAGATATGAGAGTAAGCGAGCGAGCCAGATTTGAGAGCGAGCGAGCCAGATATGCGAGCGAGCCAGATAAGAGAGTGAGCCAGACAAGAGAGCAAGCGAGCGAGCCAGATATGAGAGTAAGCGAGCGAGCCAGATATGAGAGCAAGCGAGCAAGCCAGATATGAGAGCGAGCGAGCCAGACATGAGAGCGAGCGAGCCAGATATGCGAGCGAGCGAGCCAGATAAGAGAGCGAGCCAGACAAGAGAGCAAGCGAGCGAGCCAGATGTGAGAGCAAGCTAGCCAGATATGCGAGCGAGCCATAAAAGAGAGCGAGACAGACAAGAGAGCAAGCGAGCGAGCCAGATATGAGAGCGAGCTAGCAAGGCAGATATAAGAGCGAGCCAGATAAGAGAGCGAGCCAGACAAGAGAGCAAGCGAGCCAGATATGAGAGCAAGCGAGCCAGCTAGATGTGAGAGCGAGCGAGCCAGATATGCGAGCGAGCCAGATAAGAGAGCGAGCCAGACAAGAGAGCAAGCGAGCGAGCAAGATATGAGAGCAAGCGAGCGAGCCGGATATGAGAGCAAGCGAGCAAGCCAGATATGAGAGCAAGCGAGCGAGCCAGATTTGAGAGCGAGCGAGCCAGATATGCGAGCGAGCCATAAAAGAGAGCGTGACAGACAAGAGAGCAAGAGAGCGAGCCAGATATGAGAGCAAGCGAGCCAGCCAGAAATGAGAGCAAGCGAGCCAGCCAGATGTGAGAGCGAGCGAGCCAGATATGCGAGCAAGCCAGATAAGAGAGCGAGCCAGACAAGAGAGCAAGCGAGAAAGCCAGATATGAGAGTGAGCGAGCCAGACATGAGAGCAAGCGAGCGAGCCAGATATGAGAGCGATCGAGCCAGATAAGAGAGCGAGCCAGACAAGAGAGCAAGCGAGCGAGCCAGATAAGAGAGCAAGCGAGCGAGCCAGATGTGAGAGCGAGACAGATAAGAGAGCAAGCCAGACAAGAGAGCAAGCGAGCCAGATATGAGAGCAAGCGAGCCAGCTAGATGTGAGAGCGAGCGAGCCAGGTATGCGAGCGAGCCAGATAAGAGAGCGAGCCAGACAAGAGAGCAAGCGAGAAAGCCAGATATGAGAGCGAGCCAGACATGAGAGCAAGCGAGCGAGCCAGATATGAGAGCGAGCGAGCCAGATAAGAGAGCAAGCCAGACAAGAGAGCAAGCGTGCGAGCCAGATATGCTAGCGAGCAAGCCAGATAAGAGAGCGAGCCAGACAAGAAAGCAAGCGAGCGAGCCAGATATGAGAGCAAGCGAGCCAGCCAGATATGAGAGAGAGCGAGCCAGATAAGAGAGCGAGCAAAGCAAGAGAGCAAGCGAGCTAGCCAGATATGAGAGCAAGCGAGCGAGCCAGATTTGAGAGCGAGCAAGCCAGATATGCGAGTGAGCCAGATAAGAGAGCGAGCCAGACAAGAGAGCAAGCGAGCGAGCCAGATATGAGAGCAAGCGAGCGAGCCGAATATGAGAGCAAGCGAGCAAGCCAGATATGAGAGTGAGCGAGCAAGCCAGATATGAGAGCAAGCGAGCGAGCCAGATATGCAAACGAGCCATAAAAGAGAGTGAGACAGACAAGAGAGCAAGCGAGCGAGCCAGATATGAGAGCAAGCGAGCCAGCCAGACATGAGAGCAAGCGAGCCAGCCAGATGTGAGAGCGAGCGAGCCAGATAAGATATCGAGCAAGACAAGAGAGCAAGCCAGCTAGCCAGATATGAGAGCAAGCGAGCGAGCCAGATTTGAAAGCGAGCGAGCCAGATATGCGAGCGAGCCAGATAAGAGAGCGAGCCAGACAAGAGAGCAAGCGAGCGAGCCAGACAAGAGAGCAAGCGAGCGAGCCAGATATGAGAAAAAGCGAGCGAGCCAGATATGAGAGCAAGCGAGCGAGCCAGATATGAGAGCAAGCGAGCAAGCCAGATATGAGAGCAAGCGAGCACGCCAGATTTGAGAGCGAGCGAGCCAGACATGAGAGCGAGCGAGCCAGATATGCGAGCGAGCCAGATAAGAGAGCGAGCCAGACAAGAGAGCAAGCGAGCGAGCCAGATGTGAGAGCAAGCTAGCCAGATATGAGAGCGAGCCATAAAAGAGAGCGAGACAGACAAGAGAGCAAGCGAGCGAGCCAGATATGAGAGCGAGCTAGCAAGGCAGATATAAGAGCGAGCCAGATAAGAGAGCGAGCCAGACAAGAGAGCAAGCGAGCCAGATATGAGAGCAAGCGAGCCAGCTAGATGTGAAAGCGAGCGAGCCAGGTATGCGAGCGAGCCAGATAAGAGAGCGAGCCAGACAAGAGAGCAAGCGAGAAAGCCAGATATGAGAGCAAGCGAGCGAGCCAGATATGAGAGCGAGCGAGCCAGATAACAGAGCGAGCAAGACAAGAGAGCAAGCGAGCTAGCCAGATATGAGAGCAAGCGAGTGAGCCAGATTTGAGAGCGAGCGAGCCAGATATGCGAGCGAGCCAGATAAGAGAGCGAGCCAGACAAGAGAGCAAGCGAGCGAGCCAGATATGAGAGCAAGCGAGCCAGCCAGAAATGAGAGCAAGCGAGCCAGCCAGATGTGAGAGCGAGCGAGCCAGATATGCGAGCGAGCCAGATATGCGAGCAAGCCAGATAAGAGAGCGAGCCAGACAAGAGAGCAAGCGAGAAAGCCAGATATGAGAGCGAGCGAGCCAGACATGAGAGCAAGCGAGCGAGCCAGATATGAAAGCGAGCAAGCCAGATAAGAGAGCAAGCCAGACAAGAGAGCAAGCGTGCGAGCCAGATATGCTAGCGAGCAAACCAGATAAGAGAGCGAGCCAGACAAGAGAGCAAGCGAGCGAGCCAGATATGAGAGCAAGCGAGCCAGCCAGATATAAGAGCGAGCGAGCCAGATAAGAGAGCGAGCAAGACAAGAGAGCAAGCGAGCTAGCCACATTTGAGAGCAAGCGAGCGAGCCAGATGTGAGAGCGAGCGAGCAAGATATGCGAGCGAGCCAGATAAGAGAGCGAGCCAGACAAGAGAGCAGCGAGCAAGCCAGATGTGAGAGAGAGCTAGCCAGATAAGAGAGCGAGCCAGACAATTAAGCAAGCAAGCGAGCCAGATATGAGAGCAAGAGAGCCACATATGAGAGCAAGCGAGCTAGCCAGATATGAGAGCAAGCAAGCGAGCCAGATTTGAGAGTGAGCGCGCAAGATATGCGAGCGAGCCAGATAAGAGAGCGAGCCAGACAAGAGAGCAAGCGAGCGAGCCAGATATGAGAGCAAGCGAGCAAGCCAGATATGAGAGCGAGCGAGCCAGACATGAGACGGAGCGAGTAAGATATGAGAGCGAGCGAACCAGATATGCGAGCGAGCCATAAAAGAGAGCGAGACAGACAAGAGAGCAAGCGAGCGAGCCAGATATGAGAGCAAGCTAGCAAGCCAGATATGAGAGCGAGCCAGATAAGAGAGCGAGCCAGACAAGAGAGCAAGCGAGCGAGCCAGATATGCTAGCGAGCAAACCAGATAAGAGAGCGAGCCAGACAAGAGAGCAAGCGAGCGAGCCAGATATGAGAGCAAGCGAGCCAGCCAGATATAAGAGCGAGCGAGCCAGATAAGAGAGCGAGCAAGACAAGAGAGCAAGCGAGCTAGCCACATTTGAGAGCAAGCGAGCGAGCCAGATGTGAGAGCGAGCGAGCAAGATATGCGAGCGAGCCAGATAAGAGAGCGAGCCAGACAAGAGAGCAGCGAGCAAGCCAGATGTGAGAGAGAGCTAGCCAGATAAGAGAGCGAGCCAGACAATTAAGCAAGCAAGCGAGCCAGATATGAGAGCAAGAGAGCCACATATGAGAGCAAGCGAGCTAGCCAGATATGAGAGCAAGCAAGCGAGCCAGATTTGAGAGTGAGCGCGCAAGATATGCGAGCGAGCCAGATAAGAGAGCGAGCCAGACAAGAGAGCAAGCGAGCGAGCCAGATATGAGAGCAAGCGAGCAAGCCAGATATGAGAGCGAGCGAGCCAGACATGAGACGGAGCGAGTAAGATATGAGAGCGAGCGAACCAGATATGCGAGCGAGCCATAAAAGAGAGCGAGACAGACAAGAGAGCAAGCGAGCGAGCCAGATATGAGAGCAAGCTAGCAAGCCAGATATGAGAGCGAGCCAGATAAGAGAGCGAGCCAGACAAGAGAGCAACCGAGCGAGCCAAATATGAGAGCAAGCGAGCCAGCTAGATGTGAGAGCGAGCGAGCCAGATATGTGAGCGAGCCAGATAAGAGAGCGAGCCAGACAAGAGAGCAAGCGAGCGAGCCAGATATGAGAGCAAGCGAGCGAGCCAGATATGAGAGCGAGCGAGCCAGATAAGAGAGCAAGCCAGACAAAAGAGCAAGCGTGCAAGCCAGATATGCTAGCGAGCAAGCCAGATAAGAGAGCGAGCCAGACAGGAGAGCAAGCGAGCGAGGCAGATATGAGAGCAAGCGAACCAGCCAGATATGAGAGCGAGCGAGCCAGATATGCGAGCGAGCCAGATAAGAGAGCGAGCCAGACAAGAGAGCAAGCGAGCGAGCCAGATATGAGAACAAGCGAGCGAGCCAGATATGAGAGCAAGCGAGCAAGCCAGATATGAGAGCAAGCGAGCAAGCCAGATATGAGAGCGAGCGAGCCAGACATGAGAGCGAGCGAGCCAGATATGCGAGCGAGCGAGCCAGATAAGAGAGCGAGCCAGACAAGAGAGCAAGCGAGCGAGCCAGATGTGAGAGCATGGGAGCCAGATATACGTGCGAGCGATAAAAGAGAGCGAGCCAGACAAGAGAGCAAGCGAGCGAGCCAGATATGAGAGCAAGCAAACCAGCCAGATATGAGAGCGAGCGAGCCAGATATGAGAGCGAGCAAGACAAGAGAGCAAGCGAGCTAGCCAGATATGAGAGCAAGCGAGCGAGCCAGATTTGAGAGCAGCGAGCCAGATATGCGAGCGAGCCAGATAAGAGAGCGAGCCAGACAAGAGAGCAAGCGAGCGAGCCAGATATGAGAAAAAGTGAGCGAGCCAGATATGAGAGCAAGCGAGCGAGCCAGATATGAGAGCAAGCGAGCAAGCCAGATATGAGAGCAAGCGAGCGAGCCAGATTTGAGAGCGAGCGAGCTAGATATGCGAGCGAGCCAGATAAGAGAATGAGCCAGACAAGAGAGCAAGCGAGCGAGCCAGATATGAGAGCGAGCGAGCCAGACATGAGAGCAAGCGAGCGAGCCAGATATGAAAGCGAGCAAGCCAGATAAGAGAGCAAGCCAGACAAGAGAGCAAGCGTGCGAGCCAGATATGCTAGCGAGCAAACCAGATAAGAGAGCGAGCCAGACAAGAGAGCAAGCGAGCGAGCCAGATATGAGAGCAAGCGAGCCAGCCAGATATAAGAGCGAGCGAGCCAGATAAGAGAGCGAGCAAGACAAGAGAGCAAGCGAGCTAGCCACATTTGAGAGCAAGCGAGCGAGCCAGATGTGAGAGCGAGCGAGCAAGATATGCGAGCGAGCCAGATAAGAGAGCGAGCCAGACAAGAGAGCAGCGAGCAAGCCAGATGTGAGAGAGAGCTAGCCAGATAAGAGAGCGAGCCAGACAATTAAGCAAGCAAGCGAGCCAGATATGAGAGCAAGAGAGCCACATATGAGAGCAAGCGAGCTAGCCAGATATGAGAGCAAGCAAGCGAGCCAGATTTGAGAGTGAGCGCGCAAGATATGCGAGCGAGCCAGATAAGAGAGCGAGCCAGACAAGAGAGCAAGCGAGCGAGCCAGATATGAGAGCAAGCGAGCAAGCCAGATATGAGAGCGAGCGAGCCAGACATGAGACGGAGCGAATAAGATATGAGAGCGAGCGAACCAGATATGCGAGCGAGCCATAAAAGAGAGCGAGACAGACAAGAGAGCAAGCGAGCGAGCCAGATATGAGAGCAAGCTAGCAAGCCAGATATGAGAGCGAGCCAGATAAGAGAGCGAGCCAGACAAGAGAGCAAGCGAGCGAGCCAAATACGAGAGCAAGCGAGCCAGCTAGATGTGAGAGCGAGCGAGCCAGATATGTGAGCGAGCCAGATAAGAGAGCGAGCCAGACAAGAGAGCAAGCGAGCGAGCCAGATATGAGAGTAAGCGAGCGAGCCAGATATGAGAGCGAGCGAGCCAGATAAGAGAGCAAGCCAGACAAAAGAGCAAGCGTGCAAGCCAGATATGCTAGCGAGCAAGCCAGATAAGAGAGCGAGCCAGACAGGAGAGTAAGCGAGCGAGCCAGATATGAGAGCAAGCGAGCCAGCCAGACATGAGAGCAAGCGAGCCAGCCAGATGTGAGAGCGAGCCAGATAAGAGATCGAGCAAGACAAGAGAGCAAGCGAGCTAGCCAGATATGAGAGCAAGCGAGCGAGCCAGATTTGAAAGCGAGCGAGCCAGATATGCGAGCGAGCCAGATAAGAGAGCGAGCCAGACAAGAGAGCAAGCGAGCGAGCCAGACAAGAGAGCAAGCGAGCGAGCCAGATATGAGAAAAAGCGAGCGAGCCAGATATGAGAGCAAGCGAGCGAGCCAGATATGAGAGCAAGCGAGCAAGCCAGATATGAGAGCAAGCGAGCGAGCCAGATTTGAGAGCGAGCGAGCCAGATATGCGAGCGAGCCAGATAAGAGAGTGAGCCAGACAAGAGAGCAAGCGAGCGAGCCAGATATGAGAGTAAGCGAGCGAGCCAGATATGAGAGCAAGCGAGCGAGCCAGATATGAGAGCGAAGCGAGCCAGACATGAGAGCGAGCGAGCCAGATATGCGAGCGAGCCAGATAAGAGAGCGAGCCAGACAAGAGAGCAAGCGAGCGAGCCAGATGTGAGAGCAAGCTAGCCAGATATGCGAGCGAGCCATAAAAGAGAGCGAGACAGACAAGAGAGCAAGCGAGCGAGCCAGATATGAGAGCGAGCTAGCAAGGCAGATATAAGAGCGAGCCAGATAAGAGAGCGAGCCAGACAAGAGAGCAAGCGAGCCAGACATGAGAGCAAGCGAGCCAGCTAGATGTGAAAGCGAGCGAGCCAGGTATGCGAGCGAGCCAGATAAGAGAGCGAGCCAGACAAGAGAGCAAGCGGGAAAGCCAGATATGAGAGCGAGCCAGACATGAGAGCAAGCGAGCGAGCCAGATATGAGAGCGAGCGAGCCAGATAAGAGAGCGAGCAAGACAAGAGAGCAAGCGAGCTAGCCAGATATGAGAGCAAGCGAGCGTGCCAGATTTGAGAGCGAGCGAGCCAGATATGCGAGCGAGCCAGATAAGAGAGCGAGCCAGACAAGAGAGCAAGCGAGCGAGCCAGATATGAGAGCAAGCGAGCCAGCCAGAAATGAGAGCAAGCGAGCCAGCCAGATGTGAGAGCGAGCCAGCCAGATATGCGAGCGAGCCAGATATGCGAGCAAGCCAGATAAGAGAGCGAGCCAGACAAGAGAGCAAGCGAGAAAGCCAGATATGAGAGCAAGCGAGCCAGACATGAGAGCAAGCGAGCGAGCCAGATATGAAAGCGAGCAAGCCAGATAAGAGAGCAAGCCAGACAAGAGAGCAAGCGTGCGAGCCAGATATGCTAGCGAGCAAACCAGATAAGAGAGCGAGCCAGACAAGAGAGCAAGCGAGCGAGCCAGATATGAGAGCAAGCGAGCCAGCCAGATATAAGAGCGAGCGAGCCAGATAAGAGAGCGAGCAAGACAAGAGAGCAAGCGAGCTAGCCACATTTGAGAGCAAGCGAGCGAGCCAGATGTGAGAGCGAGCGAGCAAGATATGCGAGCGAGCCAGATAAGAGAGCGAGCCAGACAAGAGAGCAGCGAGCAAGCCAGATGTGAGAGAGAGCTAGCCAGATAAGAGAGCGAGCCAGACAATTAAGCAAGCAAGCGAGCCAGATATGAGAGCAAGAGAGCCAGATATGAGAGCAAGCGAGCTAGCCAGATATGAGAGCAAGCAAGCGAGCCAGATTTGAGAGTGAGCGCGCAAGATATGCGAGCGAGCCAGATAAGAGAGCGAGCCAGACAAGAGAGCAAGCGAGCGAGCCAGATATGAGAGCAAGCGAGCAAGCCAGATATGAGAGCGAGTGAGCCAGACATGAGACGGAGCAAATAAGATATGAGAGCGAGCGAACCAGATATGCGAGCGAGCCATAAAAGAGAGCGAGACAGACAAGAGAGCAAGCGAGCGAGCCAGATATGAGAGCAAGCTAGCAAGCCAGATATGAGAGCGAGCCAGATAAGAGAGCGAGCCAGACAAGAGAGCAAGCGAGCGAGCCAAATATGAAAGCAAGCGAGCCAGCTAGATGTGAGAGCGAGCGAGCCAGATATGTGAGCGAGCCAGATAAGAGAGCGACCCAGACAAGAGAGCAAGCGAGCGAGCCAGATATGAGAGCAAGCGAGCGAGCCAGATATGAGAGCGAGCGAGCCAGATAAGAGAGCAAGCCAGACAAAAGAGCAAGCGTGCAAGCCAGATATGCTAGCGAGCAAGCCAGATAAGAGAGCGAGCCAGACAGGAGAGCAAGCGAGCGAGCCAGATATGAGAGCAAGCGAACCAGCCAGATATGAGAGCGAGCGAGCCAGATATGCGAGCGAGCCAGATAAGAGAGCGAGCCAGACAAGAGAGCAAGCGAGCGAGCCAGATATGAGAACAAGCGAGCGAGCCAGATATGAGAGCAAGCGAGCAAGCCAGATATGAGAGCAAGCGAGCAAGCCAGATATGAGAGCGAGCGAGCCAGACATGAGAGCGAGCGAGCCAGATATGCGAGCGAGCGAGCCAGATAAGAGAGCGAGCCAGACAAGAGAGCAAGCGAGCGAGCCAGATGTGAGAGCAAGGGAGCCAGATATGCGTGCGAGCGATAAAAGAGAGCGAGACAGACAAGAGAGCAAGCGAGCGAGCCAGATATGAGAGCGAGCTAGCAAGGCAGATATAAGAGCGAGCCAGATAAGAAAGTGAGCCAGACAAGAGAGCAAGCGAGCCAGATATGAGAGCAAGGGAGACAGCTAGATGTGAGAGCGAGCGAGCCAGGTATGAGAGCGAGCCAGATAAGAGAGCGAGCCAGACAAGAGAGCAAGCGAGAAAGCCAGATATGAGAGCGAGTGAGCCAGACATGAGAGCAAGCGAGCGAGCCAGATATGAGAGCGATCGAGCCAGATAAGAGAGCAAGCGTGCGAGCCAGATATGCTAGCGAGCAAGCCAGATAAGAGAGCGAGCCAGACAAAAGAGCAAGCGAGCGAGCCAGATATGAGAGCAAGCGAGCGAGCCAGATGTGAGAGCGAGACAGATAAGAGAGCAAGCCAGACAAGAGAGCAAGCGAGCGAGTCAGATATGAGAGTAAGCGAGCGAGCCAGATATGAGAGCAAGCGAGCAAGCCAGATATGAGAGCGAGCGAGCCAGACATGAGAGCGAGCGAGCCAGATATGCGAGCGAGCGAGCCAGATAAGAGAGCGAGCCAGACAAGAGAGCAAGCGAGCGAGCCAGATGTGAGAGCAAGCTAGCCAGATATGCGAGCGAGCCATAAAAGAGAGCGAGACAGACAAGAGAGCAAGCGAGCGAGCCAGATATGAGAGCGAGCTAGCAAGGCAGATATAAGAGCGAGCCAGATAAGAGAGCGAGCCAGACAGGAGAGCAAGCAAGCCAGATATGAGAGCGAGCCAGATAAGAGAGCGACCCAGACAAGAGAGCAAGCGAGCGAACCAGATATGAGAGCAAGCGAGCGAGCCGGATATGAGAGCAAGCGAGCGAGCCAGATATGAGAGCGATCGAGCCAGATAAGAGAGCAAGCGAGCGAGCCAGATATGAGAGCAAGCGAGTGAGCCAGATATGAGAGCGATCGAGCCAGATAAGAGAGCAAGCGTGCGAGCCAGATATGCTAGCGAGCAAGCCAGATAAGAGAGCGAGCCAGACAAGAGAGCAAGTGAGCGAGCCAGATATGAGAGCAAGCGAGCGAGCCAGATATGACAGCGAGACAGATAAGAGAGCAAGCCGGACAAGAGAGCAAGCGTGCGAGCCAGATATGCTAGCGAGCAAGCCAGATAAGAGAGCGAGCCAGACAAGAGAGCAAGCGAGCGAGCCAGATATGAGAGCAATCGAACCAGCCAGATATGAGAACGAGCGAGCCAGACATGAGAGCGAGCAAGACAAGAGAGAAAGCGAGCTAGCCAAATATGAGAGCAAGCGAGCGAGCCAGATATGAGAGCAAGCGAGCGCGCCAGATATGAGAGCAAGCGAGCAAGCCAGATATGAGAGCAAGCGAGCAAGCCAGATTTGAGAGCGAGCGAGCCAGATATGCGAGCGAGCCAGAGAAGAGAGCGAGCCAGAGAAGAGAGCGAGCCAGACAAGAGAGCAAGCGAGCGAGCCAGATATGAGAAAAAGCGAGCGAGCCAGATATGAGAGCAAGCGAGCGAGCCAGATATGAGAGCAAGCGAGCAAGCCAGATATGAGAGCAAGCGAGCAAGCCAGATTTGAGAGCGAGCGAGCCAGATATGCGAGCGAGCCAGATAAGAGAGTGAGCCAGATATGAGAGTAAGCGAGCGAGCCAGATATGAGAGCAAGCGAGCAAGCCAGATATGAGAGCGAAGCGAGCCAGACATGAGAGCGAGCGAGCCAGATATGCGAGCGAGCGAGCCAGATAAGAGAGCGAGCCAGACAAGAGAGCAAGGGAGCGAGCCAGATGTGAGAGCAAGCTAGCCAGATATGCGAGCGAGCCATAAAAGAGAGCGAGACAGACAAGAGAGCAAGCGAGCGAGCCAGATATGAGAGCGAGCTAGCAAGGCAGATATAAGAGCGAGCCAGATAAGAGAGCAAGCCAGACAAGAGAGCAAGCGAGCCAGATATGAGAGCAAGCGAGCCAGCTAGATGTGAGAGCGAGCGAGCCAGGTATGCGAGCGAGCCAGATAAGAGAGCGAGCCAGACAAGAGAGCAAGCGAGAAAGCCAGATATGAGAGCGAGCCAGACATGAGAGCAAGCGAGCGAGCCAGATATGAGAGCGAGCGAGCCAGATAAGAGAGCAAGCCAGACAAGAGAGTAAGCGTGCGAGCCAGATATGCTAGCGAGCAAGCCAGATAAGAGAGCGAGCCAGACAAGAGAGCAAGCGAGCGAGCCAGATATGAGAGCAAGCGAGCAAGCCAGATATGAGAGCGAGCGAGCCAGATAAGAGAGCGAGCAAGACAAGAGAGCAAGCGAGCTAGCCAGATATGAGAGCAAGCGAGCGAGCCAGATTTGAGAGCGAGCGAGCAAGATATGCGAGCGAGCCAGTTAAGAGAGCGAGCCAGACAAGAGAGCAAGCGAGCGAGCCAGATATGAGAGCAAGCGAGCGAGCCGAATATGAGAGCAAGCGAGCAAGCCAGATATGAGAGTGAGCTAGCAAGCCAGATATGAGAGCAAGCGAGCGAGCCAGTTATGCAAACGAGCCATAAAAGAGAGTGAGACAGACAAGAGAGCAAGCGAGCGAGCCAGATATGAGAGCAAGCGAGCCAGCCAGAAATTAGAGCAAGCGAGCCAGCCAGATGTGAGAGCGAGCAAGACAAGAGAGCAAGCGAGCTAGCCAGATATGAGAGCAAGCGAGCGAGCCAGATTTGAGAGCGAGCGAGCCAGATATGCGAGCGAGCCAGATAAGAGAGCGAGCCAGACAAGAGAGCAAGCGAGCGAGCCAGAAATGAGAACAAGCGAGCGAGCCGGATATGAGAGAAAGCGAGCAAGCCAGATATAAGAGCAAGCGAGCGAGACAGATTTGAGAGCGAGCGAGCCATAAAAGAGAGCGAGCCAGACAAGACAGCAAGCGAGCGAGCCAGATATGAGAGCAAGCAAGCCAGCCAGATGTGAGAGCGAGCGAGCCAGATATGCGAGCAAGCCATATAAGAGAGCGAGCCAGATATGAGAGCAAGAGAGCAAGCCAGATATGAGAGCAAGCGAGAAAGCCAGATTTGGGAGCAAGCCAGATATAAGAGCAAGCGAGCGAGACAGATATTCGAGCGAGCCAGATAAGAGAGCGAGCCAGACAAGAAAGCAAACAAGCGAGCCAGATATGAGAGATAGCGAGCGAGCCAGATATGAGAGCAAGCGAGCAAGCCAGATATGAGAGCGAGCGAGCCAGACATGAGAGCGAGCAAGCCAGATATGCGAGCGAGCGAGCCATATAAGAGAGCGAGCCAGACAAGAGAGCAAGCGAGCGAGCCAGATGTGAGAGCGAGCGAGCCATAAAAGAGAGCGAGACAGACAAGAGAGCAAGCCACATATGAGAGCAAGCGAGCGAGCCAGATTTGAGAGCAAGTGAGCGAGCCAGATATGCGAGCGAGCCAGATAAGAGAGCGAGCCAGACAAGAGAGCAAGCGAGCGAGCCAGATATGAGAGATAGCGAGCGAGCCAGATATGAGAGCAAGCGAGCAAGCAAGATATGAGAGCGAGCGAGCAAGCCAGATATGAGAGCGAGCGAGCCAGACATGAGAGCGAGCGAGCCAGATATGCGAGCGAGCGAGCCAGATAAGAGAGCGAGCCAGACAAGAGAGCAAGCGAGCGAGCCAGATGTGAGAGCGAGCGAGCCAGATATGCGAGCGAGCCATAAAAGAGAGCAAGACAGACGAGAGCAAGCGAGCGAGCCAGATATGAGAGCAAGCTAGCAAGCCAGATATGAGAGCGAGCCAGATAAGAGAGCGAGCCAGACAAGAGAGCAAGTGAGCGAGCCAGATATGAGAGCAAGCGAGCCAGCTAGATGTGAGAGCGAGCGAGCCAGGTATGCGAGCTAGCCAGATAAGAGAGCGAGCCAGACAAGAGAGCAAGCGAGCGAGCCAGATATGAGAGCAAGCGAGCGAGCCAGATATGAGAGCAAGCGAGCGAGCCAGAAATGAGAGCAAGCGAGCCAGCCAGAAATGAGAGCAAGCGAGCCAGCCAGATGTGAGAGCGAGCGAGCCAGATATGCGAGCGAGCCATATAAGAGAGCGAGCCAGACAAGAGAGCAAGCGAGCGAGCCAGATTTGAGAGCGAGCGAGCCAGATATGCGAGCGAGCCAGATAAGAGAGCGAGCCAGACAAGAGAGCAAGCGAGCGAGCCAGATATGAGAGCAAGCGAGCGAGCCGGATATGAGAGCAAGCGAACAAGCCAGATATGAGAGCAAGCGAGCGAGCCAGATTTGAGAGCAAGCAAGCCAGATATGCAAGCAAGCCATAAAAGAGAGCGAGACAGACAAGAGAGCAAGCGAGAGAGCCAGATATGAGAGCAAGCTAGCAAGCCAGATATGAGAGCGAACCAGACAAGTGAGCAAGCGAGCGAGCCAGATATGAGAGCAAGCGAGCGAGCCAGATATGAGAGCAAGCAAGCCAGCCAGATGTGAGAGCGAGCGAGCCAGATATGCGAGCGAGCCAGATAAGAGAGCGAGCCAGACAAGAGAGCAAGCGAGTGTGTCAGATATGAGAGCAAGCGAGCGAGCCAGATATGAAAGTGAGCGAGCCAGACATGAGCGCAAGCGAGCGAGCCAGATATGAGAGCAAGCGAGTGATCCAGATATGCGAGCGAGCCAGACAAGAGAGCAAGCGAGCAAGCCAGATATGAGAGCAAGCGAGTGAGCCAGATGTGAGAGCGAGCGAGCCAGATAGGCGAGCGAGCAAATAAGAGAGCGAGCCAGACAAGAGAGCAAGCGAGCGAGCCAGATATGAGAGCAAGCGAGCAAGCCAGATATGAGAGCGAGCCAGATAAGAGAGCGAGCCAGACAAGAGAGCAAGCGAGCGAGCCAAATATGAGAGCAAGCGAGCCAGCTAGATGTGAGAGCGAGCGAGCCAGATATGTGAGCGAGCCAGATAAGAGAGCGAGCCAGACAAGAGAGCAAGCGAGCGAGCCAGATATGAGAGCAAGCAAGCGAGCCAGATATGAGAGCGAGCGAGCCAGATAAGAGAGCAAGCCAGACAAGAGAGCAAGCGTGCAAGCCAGATATGCTAGCGAGCGAGCCAGATAAGAGAGCGAGCCAGACAAGAGAGCAAGCGAGCGAGCCAGATATGAGAGCAAGCGAACCAGCCAGATATGAGAGCGAGCGAGCCAGATAAGAGAGCGAGCAAGACAAGAGAGAAAGAGAGCTAGCCAAATATGAGAGCAAGCGAGCGAGCCAGATATGAGAGCGAGCGAGCCAGATATGCGAGCGAGCCAGATAAGAGAGCGAGCCAGACAAGAGAGCAAGCGAGCGAGCCAGATATGAGAACAAGCGAGCGAGCCAGATATGAGAGCGAGCCAGATAAGAGAGCGACCATACAAGAGAGCAAGTGAGAAAGCCAGATATGAGAGCGAGCGAGCCAGACATGAGAGCAAGCGAGCGAGCCAGATATGAGAGCGATCGAGCCAGATAAGAGAGCAAGCCAGACAAGAGAGCAAGCGTGCGAGCCAGATATGCTAACGAGCAAGCCAGATAAGAGAGCGAGCCAGACAAGAGAGCAAGCGAGCGAGCCAGATATGAGAGCAAGCGAGCGAGCCAGATGTGAGAGCGAGACAGATAAGAGAGCAAGCCAGACAAGAGAGCAAGCGTGCGAGCCAGATATGCTAGCGAGCAAGCCAGATAAGAGAGCGAGCCAGACAAGAGAGCAAGCGAGCGAGCCAGATATGAGAGTAGGCGAACCAGCCAGATATGAGAGCGAGCGAGCCAGATATGAGAGTGAGCAAGACAAGAGAGAAAGCGAGCTAGCCAAATATGAGAGCAAGTGAGCGTGCCAGACAAGAGAGCGAGCGAGCCAGATATGCGAGCGAGCCAGAGAAGAGAGCGAGCCAGACAAGAGAGCAAGCGAGCGAGCCAGATATGAGAGCAAGCGAGCAAGCCAGATATGAGAGCAAGCGAGCGAGCCAGATTTGAGAGCGAGCGAGCCAGATATGCGAGCGAGCCAGATAAGAGAGTGAGCCAGACAAGAGAGCAAGCGAGCGAGCCAGATATGAGAGTAAGCGAGCGAGCCAGATATGAGAGCAAGCGAGCGAGCCAGATATGAGAGCGAAGCGAGCCAGACATGAGAGCGAGCGAGCCAGATATGCGAGCGAGCCAGATAAGAGAGCGAGCCAGACAAGAGAGCAAGCGAGCGAGCCAGATGTGAGAGCAAGCTAGCCAGATATGCGAGCGAGCCATAAAAGAGAGCGAGACAGACAAGAGAGCAAGCGAGCGAGCCAGATATGAGAGCGAGCTAGCAAGGCAGATATAAGAGCGAGCCAGATAAGAGAGCGAGCCAGACAAGAGAGCAAGCGAGCCAGACATGAGAGCAAGCGAGCCAGCTAGATGTGAAAGCGAGCGAGCCAGGTATGCGAGCGAGCCAGATAAGAGAGCGAGCCAGACAAGAGAGCAAGCGGGAAAGCCAGATATGAGAGCGAGCCAGACATGAGAGCAAGCGAGCGAGCCAGATATGAGAGCGAGCGAGCCAGATAAGAGAGCGAGCAAGACAAGAGAGCAAGCGAGCTAGCCAGATATGAGAGCAAGCGAGCGTGCCAGATTTGAGAGCGAGCGAGCCAGATATGCGAGCGAGCCAGATAAGAGAGCGAGCCAGACAAGAGAGCAAGCGAGCGAGCCAGATATGAGAGCAAGCGAGCCAGCCAGAAATGAGAGCAAGCGAGCCAGCCAGATGTGAGAGCGAGCCAGCCAGATATGCGAGCAAGCCAGATAAGAGAGCGAGCCAGACAAGAGAGCAAGCGAGAAAGCCAGATATGAGAGCGAGCGAGCCAGACATGAGAGCAAGCGAGCGAGCCAGATATGAAAGCGAGCAAGCCAGATAAGAGAGCAAGCCAGACAAGAGAGCAAGCGTGCGAGCCAGATATGCTAGCGAGCAAACCAGATAAGAGAGCGAGCCAGACAAGAGAGCAAGCGAGCGAGCCAGATATGAGAGCAAGCGAGCCAGCCAGATATAAGAGCGAGCGAGCCAGATAAGAGAGCGAGCAAGACAAGAGAGCAAGCGAGCTAGCCACATTTGAGAGCAAGCGAGCGAGCCAGATGTGAGAGCGAGCGAGCAAGATATGCGAGCGAGCCAGATAAGAGAGCGAGCCAGACAAGAGAGCAGCGAGCAAGCCAGATGTGAGAGAGAGCTAGCCAGATAAGAGAGCGAGCCAGACAATTAAGCAAGCAAGCGAGCCAGATATGAGAGCAAGAGAGCCAGATATGAGAGCAAGCGAGCTAGCCAGATATGAGAGCAAGCAAGCGAGCCAGATTTGAGAGTGAGCGCGCAAGATATGCGAGCGAGCCAGATAAGAGAGCGAGCCAGACAAGAGAGCAAGCGAGCGAGCCAGATATGAGAGCAAGCGAGCAAGCCAGATATGAGAGCGAGTGAGCCAGACATGAGACGGAGCAAATAAGATATGAGAGCGAGCGAACCAGATATGCGAGCGAGCCATAAAAGAGAGCGAGACAGACAAGAGAGCAAGCGAGCGAGCCAGATATGAGAGCAAGCTAGCAAGCCAGATATGAGAGCGAGCCAGATAAGAGAGCGAGCCAGACAAGAGAGCAAGCGAGCGAGCCAAATATGAAAGCAAGCGAGCCAGCTAGATGTGAGAGCGAGCGAGCCAGATATGTGAGCGAGCCAGATAAGAGAGCGACCCAGACAAGAGAGCAAGCGAGCGAGCCAGATATGAGAGCAAGCGAGCGAGCCAGATATGAGAGCGAGCGAGCCAGATAAGAGAGCAAGCCAGACAAAAGAGCAAGCGTGCAAGCCAGATATGCTAGCGAGCAAGCCAGATAAGAGAGCGAGCCAGACAGGAGAGCAAGCGAGCGAGCCAGATATGAGAGCAAGCGAACCAGCCAGATATGAGAGCGAGCGAGCCAGATATGCGAGCGAGCCAGATAAGAGAGCGAGCCAGACAAGAGAGCAAGCGAGCGAGCCAGATATGAGAACAAGCGAGCGAGCCAGATATGAGAGCAAGCGAGCAAGCCAGATATGAGAGCAAGCGAGCAAGCCAGATATGAGAGCGAGCGAGCCAGACATGAGAGCGAGCGAGCCAGATATGCGAGCGAGCGAGCCAGATAAGAGAGCGAGCCAGACAAGAGAGCAAGCGAGCGAGCCAGATGTGAGAGCAAGGGAGCCAGATATGCGTGCGAGCGATAAAAGAGAGCGAGACAGACAAGAGAGCAAGCGAGCGAGCCAGATATGAGAGCGAGCTAGCAAGGCAGATATAAGAGCGAGCCAGATAAGAAAGTGAGCCAGACAAGAGAGCAAGCGAGCCAGATATGAGAGCAAGGGAGACAGCTAGATGTGAGAGCGAGCGAGCCAGGTATGAGAGCGAGCCAGATAAGAGAGCGAGCCAGACAAGAGAGCAAGCGAGAAAGCCAGATATGAGAGCGAGTGAGCCAGACATGAGAGCAAGCGAGCGAGCCAGATATGAGAGCGATCGAGCCAGATAAGAGAGCAAGCGTGCGAGCCAGATATGCTAGCGAGCAAGCCAGATAAGAGAGCGAGCCAGACAAAAGAGCAAGCGAGCGAGCCAGATATGAGAGCAAGCGAGCGAGCCAGATGTGAGAGCGAGACAGATAAGAGAGCAAGCCAGACAAGAGAGCAAGCGAGCGAGTCAGATATGAGAGTAAGCGAGCGAGCCAGATATGAGAGCAAGCGAGCAAGCCAGATATGAGAGCGAGCGAGCCAGACATGAGAGCGAGCGAGCCAGATATGCGAGCGAGCGAGCCAGATAAGAGAGCGAGCCAGACAAGAGAGCAAGCGAGCGAGCCAGATGTGAGAGCAAGCTAGCCAGATATGCGAGCGAGCCATAAAAGAGAGCGAGACAGACAAGAGAGCAAGCGAGCGAGCCAGATATGAGAGCGAGCTAGCAAGGCAGATATAAGAGCGAGCCAGATAAGAGAGCGAGCCAGACAAGAGAGCAAGCAAGCCAGATATGAGAGCGAGCCAGATAAGAGAGCGACCCAGACAAGAGAGCAAGCGAGCGAACCAGATATGAGAGCAAGCGAGCGAGCCGGATATGAGAGCAAGCGAGCGAGCCAGATATGAGAGCGATCGAGCCAGATAAGAGAGCAAGCGAGCGAGCCAGATATGAGAGCAAGCGAGCGAGCCAGATATGAGAGCGATCGAGCCAGATAAGAGAGCAAGCGTGCGAGCCAGATATGCTAGCGAGCAAGCCAGATAAGAGAGCGAGCCAGACAAGAGAGCAAGTGAGCGAGCCAGATATGAGAGCAAGCGAGCGAGCCAGATATGACAGCGAGACAGATAAGAGAGCAAGCCGGACAAGAGAGCAAGCGTGCGAGCCAGATATGCTAGCGAGCAAGCCAGATAAGAGAGCGAGCCAGACAAGAGAGCAAGCGAGCGAGCCAGATATGAGAGCAATCGAACCAGCCAGATATGAGAACGAGCGAGCCAGACATGAGAGCGAGCAAGACAAGAGAGAAAGCGAGCTAGCCAAATATGAGAGCAAGCGAGCGAGCCAGATATGAGAGCAAGCGAGCGCGCCAGATATGAGAGCAAGCGAGCAAGCCAGATATGAGAGCAAGCGAGCAAGCCAGATTTGAGAGCGAGCGAGCCAGATATGCGAGCGAGCCAGAGAAGAGAGCGAGCCAGACAAGAGAGCAAGCGAGCGAGCCAGATATGAGAAAAAGCGAGCGAGCCAGATATGAGAGCATGCGAGCGAGCCAGATATGAGAGCAAGCGAGCAAGCCAGATATGAGAGCAAGCGAGCAAGCCAGATTTGAGAGCGAGCGAGCCAGATATGCGAGCGAGCCAGATAAGAGAGTGAGCCAGACAAGAGAGCAAGCGAGCGAGCCAGATATGAGAGTAAGCGAGCGAGCCAGATATGAGAGCAAGCGAGCAAGCCAGATATGAGAGCGAAGCGAGCCAGACATGAGAGCGAGCGAGCCAGATATGCGAGCGAGCGAGCCAGATAAGAGAGCGAGCCAGACAAGAGAGCAAGGGAGCGAGCCAGATGTGAGAGCAAGCTAGCCAGATATGCGAGCGAGCCAGACAAGAGAGCAAGCGAGCGAGCCAGATATGAGAGCGAGCTAGCAAGGCAGATATAAGAGCGAGCCAGATAAGAGAGCAAGCCAGACAAGAGAGCAAGCGAGCCAGATATGAGAGCAAGCGAGCCAGCTAGATGTGAGAGCGAGCGAGCCAGGTATGCGAGCGAGCCAGATAAGAGAGCGAGCCAGACAAGAGAGCAAGCGAGAAAGCCAGATATGAGAGCGAGCCAGACATGAGAGCAAGCGAGCGAGCCAGATATGAGAGCGAGCGAGCCAGATAAGAGAGCAAGCCAGACAAGAGAGTAAGCGTGCGAGCCAGATATGCTAGCGAGCAAGCCAGATAAGAGAGCGAGCCAGACAAGAGAGCAAGCGAGCGAGCCAGATATGAGAGCAAGCGAGCAAGCCAGATATGAGAGCGAGCGAGCCAGATAAGAGAGCGAGCAAGACAAGAGAGCAAGCGAGCTAGCCAGATATGAGAGCAAGCGAGCGAGCCAGATTTGAGAGCGAGCGAGCAAGATATGCGAGCGAGCCAGTTAAGAGAGCGAGCCAGACAAGAGAGCAAGCGAGCGAGCCAGATATGAGAGCAAGCGAGCGAGCCGAATATGAGAGCAAGCGAGCAAGCCAGATATGAGAGTGAGCTAGCAAGCCAGATATGAGAGCAAGCGAGCGAGCCAGTTATGCAAACGAGCCATAAAAGAGAGTGAGACAGACAAGAGAGCAAGCGAGCGAGCCAGATATGAGAGCAAGCGAGCCAGCCAGAAATTAGAGCAAGCGAGCCAGCCAGATGTGAGAGCGAGCAAGACAAGAGAGCAAGCGAGCTAGCCAGATATGAGAGCAAGCGAGCGAGCCAGATTTGAGAGCGAGCGAGCCAGATATGCGAGCGAGCCAGATAAGAGAGCGAGCCAGACAAGAGAGCAAGCGAGCGAGCCAGAAATGAGAACAAGCGAGCGAGCCGGATATGAGAGAAAGCGAGCAAGCCAGATATAAGAGCAAGCGAGCGAGACAGATTTGAGAGCGAGCGAGCCATAAAAGAGAGCGAGCCAGACAAGACAGCAAGCGAGCGAGCCAGATATGAGAGCAAGCAAGCCAGCCAGATGTGAGAGCGAGCGAGCCAGATATGCGAGCAAGCCATATAAGAGAGCGAGCCAGATATGAGAGCAAGAGAGCAAGCCAGATATGAGAGCAAGCGAGAAAGCCAGATTTGGGAGCAAGCCAGATATAAGAGCAAGCGAGCGAGACAGATATTCGAGCGAGCCAGATAAGAGAGCGAGCCAGACAAGAAAGCAAACAAGCGAGCCAGATATGAGAGATAGCGAGCGAGCCAGATATGAGAGCAAGCGAGCAAGCCAGATATGAGAGCGAGCGAGCCAGACATGAGAGCGAGCAAGCCAGATATGCGAGCGAGCGAGCCATATAAGAGAGCGAGCCAGACAAGAGAGCAAGCGAGCGAGCCAGATGTGAGAGCGAGCGAGCCATAAAAGAGAGCGAGACAGACAAGAGAGCAAACCACATATGAGAGCAAGCGAGCGAGCCAGATTTGAGAGCAAGTGAGCGAGCCAGATATGCGAGCGAGCCAGATAAGAGAGCGAGCCAGACAAGAGAGCAAGCGAGCGAGCCAGATATGAGAGATAGCGAGCGAGCCAGATATGAGAGCAAGCGAGCAAGCAAGATATGAGAGCGAGCGAGCCAGCCAGATATGAGAGCGAGCGAGCCAGACATGAGAGCGAGCGAGCCAGATATGCGAGCGAGCGAGCCAGATAAGAGAGCGAGCCAGACAAGAGAGCAAGCGAGCGAGCCAGATGTGAGAGCGAGCGAGCCAGATATGCGAGCGAGCCATAAAAGAGAGCAAGACAGACGAGAGCAAGCGAGCGAGCCAGATATGAGAGCAAGCTAGCAAGCCAGATATGAGAGCGAGCCAGATAAGAGAGCGAGCCAGACAAGAGAGCAAGTGAGCGAGCCAGATATGAGAGCAAGCGAGCCAGCTAGATGTGAGAGCGAGCGAGCCAGGTATGCGAGCTAGCCAGATAAGAGAGCGAGCCAGACAAGAGAGCAAGCGAGCGAGCCAGATATGAGAGCAAGCGAGCGAGCCAGATATGAGAGCAAGCGAGCGAGCCAGAAATGAGAGCAAGCGAGCCAGCCAGAAATGAGAGCAAGCGAGCCAGCCAGATGTGAGAGCGAGCGAGCCAGATATGCGAGCGAGCCATATAAGAGAGCGAGCCAGACAAGAGAGCAAGCGAGCGAGCCAGATTTGAGAGCGAGCGAGCCAGATATGCGAGCGAGCCAGATAAGAGAGCGAGCCAGACAAGAGAGCAAGCGAGCGAGCCAGATATGAGAGCAAGCGAGCGAGCCGGATATGAGAGCAAGCGAACAAGCCAGATATGAGAGCAAGCGAGCGAGCCAGATTTGAGAGCAAGCAAGCCAGATATGCAAGCAAGCCATAAAAGAGAGCGAGACAGACAAGAGAGCAAGCGAGAGAGCCAGATATGAGAGCAAGCTAGCAAGCCAGATATGAGAGCGAACCAGACAAGTGAGCAAGCGAGCGAGCCAGATATGAGAGCAAGCGAGCGAGCCAGATATGAGAGCAAGCAAGCCAGCCAGATGTGAGAGCGAGCGAGCCAGATATGCGAGCGAGCCAGATAAGAGAGCGAGCCAGACAAGAGAGCAAGCGAGTGTGTCAGATATGAGAGCAAGCGAGCGAGCCAGATATGAAAGTGAGCGAGCCAGACATGAGCGCAAGCGAGCGAGCCAGATATGAGAGCAAGCGAGTGATCCAGATATGCGAGCGAGCCAGACAAGAGAGCAAGCGAGCAAGCCAGATATGAGAGCAAGCGAGTGAGCCAGATGTGAGAGCGAGCGAGCCAGATAGGCGAGCGAGCAAATAAGAGAGCGAGCCAGACAAGAGAGCAAGCGAGCGAGCCAGATATGAGAGCAAGCGAGCAAGCCAGATATGAGAGCGAGCCAGATAAGAGAGCGAGCCAGACAAGAGAGCAAGCGAGCGAGCCAAATATGAGAGCAAGCGAGCCAGCTAGATGTGAGAGCGAGCGAGCCAGATATGTGAGCGAGCCAGATAAGAGAGCGAGCCAGACAAGAGAGCAAGCGAGCGAGCCAGATATGAGAGCAAGCAAGCGAGCCAGATATGAGAGCGAGCGAGCCAGATAAGAGAGCAAGCCAGACAAGAGAGCAAGCGTGCAAGCCAGATATGCTAGCGAGCGAGCCAGATAAGAGAGCGAGCCAGACAAGAGAGCAAGCGAGCGAGCCAGATATGAGAGCAAGCGAACCAGCCAGATATGAGAGCGAGCGAGCCAGATAAGAGAGCGAGCAAGACAAGAGAGAAAGAGAGCTAGCCAAATATGAGAGCAAGCGAGCGAGCCAGATATGAGAGCGAGCGAGCCAGATATGCGAGCGAGCCAGATAAGAGAGCGAGCCAGACAAGAGAGCAAGCGAGCGAGCCAGATATGAGAACAAGCGAGCGAGCCAGATATGAGAGCGAGCCAGATAAGAGAGCGACCATACAAGAGAGCAAGTGAGAAAGCCAGATATGAGAGCGAGCGAGCCAGACATGAGAGCAAGCGAGCGAGCCAGATATGAGAGCGATCGAGCCAGATAAGAGAGCAAGCCAGACAAGAGAGCAAGCGTGCGAGCCAGATATGCTAACGAGCAAGCCAGATAAGAGAGCGAGCCAGACAAGAGAGCAAGCGAGCGAGCCAGATATGAGAGCAAGCGAGCGAGCCAGATGTGAGAGCGAGACAGATAAGAGAGCAAGCCAGACAAGAGAGCAAGCGTGCGAGCCAGATATGCTAGCGAGCAAGCCAGATAAGAGAGCGAGCCAGACAAGAGAGCAAGCGAGCGAGCCAGATATGAGAGTAGGCGAACCAGCCAGATATGAGAGCGAGCGAGCCAGATATGAGAGTGAGCAAGACAAGAGAGAAAGCGAGCTAGCCAAATATGAGAGCAAGTGAGCGTGCCAGACAAGAGAGCGAGCGAGCCAGATATGCGAGCGAGCCAGAGAAGAGAGCGAGCCAGACAAGAGAGCAAGCGAGCGAGCCAGATATGAGAGTAAGCGAGCGAGCCAGATATGAGAGCAAGCGAGCAAGCCACATATGAGAGCGAAGCGAGCCAGACATGAGAGCGAGCGAGCCAGATATGCGAGCGAGCCAGATAAGAGAGCGAGCCAGACAAGAGAGCAAGCGAGCGAGCCAGATGTGAGAGCAAGCTAGCCAGATATGCGAGCGAGCCATAAAAGAGAGCGAGACAGACAAGAGAGCAAGCGAGCGAGCCAGATATGAGAGCGAGCTAGCAAGGCAGATATAAGAGCGAGCCAGATAAGAGAGCGAGCCAGACAAGAGAGCAAGCGAGACAGACATGAGAGCAAGTGAGCCAGCTAGATGTGAAAGCGAGCGAGCCAGGTATGCGAGCGAGCCAGATAAGAGAGCGAGCCAGACAAGAGAGCAAGCGGGAAAGCCAGATATGAGAGCGAGCCAGACATGAGAGCAAGCGAGCGAGCCAGATATGAGAGCGAGCGAGCCAGATAAGAGAGCGAGCAAGACAAGAGAGCAAGCGAGCTAGCCAGATATGAGAGCAAGCGAGCGTGCCAGATTTGAGAGCGAGCGAGCCAGATATGCGAGCGAGCCAGATAAGAGAGCGAGCCAGACAAGAGAGCAAGCGAGCGAGCCAGATATGAGAGCAAGCGAGCCAGCCAGAAATGAGAGCAAGCGAGCCAGCCAGATGTGAGAGCGAGCGAGCCAGATATGCGAGCGAGCCAGATATGCGAGCAAGCCAGATAAGAGAGCGAGCCAGACAAGAGAGCAAGCGAGAAAGCCAGATATGAGAGCGAGCGAGCCAGACATGAGAGCAAGCGAGCGAGCCAGATATGAAAGCGAGCAAGCCAGATAAGAGAGCAAGCCAGACAAGAGAGCAAGCGTGCGAGCCAGATATGCTAGCGAGCAAACCAGATAAGAGAGCGAGCCAGACAAGAGAGCAAGCGAGCGAGCCAGATATGAGAGCAAGCGAGCCAGCCAGATATAAGAGCGAGCGAGCCAGATAAGAGAGCGAGCAAGACAAGAGAGCAAGCGAGCTAGCCACATTTGAGAGCAAGCGAGCGAGCCAGATGTGAGAGCGAGCGAGCAAGATATGCGAGCGAGCCAGATAAGAGAGCGAGCCAGACAAGAGAGCAGCGAGCAAGCCAGATGTGAGAGAGAGCTAGCCAGATAAGAGAGCGAGCCAGACAATTAAGCAAGCAAGCGAGCCAGATATGAGAGCAAGAGAGCCAGATATGAGAGCAAGCGAGCTAGCCAGATATGAGAGCAAGCAAGCGAGCCAGATTTGAGAGTGAGCGCGCAAGATATGCGAGCGAGCCAGATAAGAGAGCGAGCCAGACAAGAGATTAAGCGAGCGAGCCAGATATGAGAGCAAGCGAGCAAGCCAGATATGAGAGCGAGTTAGCCAGACATGAGACGGAGCAAATAAGATATGAGAGCGAGCGAACCAGATATGCGAGCGAGCCATAAAAGAGAGCGAGACAGACAAGAGAGCAAGCGAGCGAGCCAGATATGAGAGCAAGCTAGCAAGCCAGATATGAGAGCGAGCCAGATAAGAGAGCGAGCCAGACAAGAGAGCAAGCGAGCGAGCCAAATATGAAAGCAAGCGAGCCAGCTAGATGTGAGAGCGAGCGAGCCAGATATGTGAGCGAGCCAGATAAGAGAGCGACCCAGACAAGAGAGCAAGCGAGCGAGCCAGATATGAGAGCAAGCGAGCGAGCCAGATATGAGAGCGAGCGAGCCAGATAAGAGAGCAAGCCAGACAAAAGAGCAAGCGTGCAAGCCAGATATGCTAGCGAGCAAGCCAGATAAGAGAGCGAGCCAGACAGGAGAGCAAGCGAGCGAGCCAGATATGAGAGCAAGCGAACCAGCCAGATATGAGAGCGAGCGAGCCAGATATGCGAGCGAGCCAGATAAGAGAGCGAGCCAGACAAGAGAGCAAGCGAGCGAGCCAGATATGAGAACAAGCGAGCGAGCCAGATATGAGAGCAAGCGAGCAAGCCAGATATGAGAGCAAGCGAGCAAGCCAGATATGAGAGCGAGCGAGCCAGACATGAGAGCGAGCGAGCCAGATATGCGAGCGAGCGAGCCAGATAAGAGAGCGAGCCAGACAAGAGAGCAAGCGAGCGAGCCAGATGTGAGAGCAAGGGAGCCAGATATGCGTGCGAGCGATAAAAGAGAGCGAGACAGACAAGAGAGCAAGCGAGCGAGCCAGATATGAGAGCGAGCTAGCAAGGCAGATATAAGAGCGAGCCAGATAAGAAAGCGAGCCAGACAAGAGAGCAAGCGAGCCAGATATGAGAGCAAGGGAGACAGCTAGATGTGAGAGCGAGCGAGCCAGGTATGAGAGCGAGCCAGATAAGAGAGCGAGCCAGACAAGAGAGCAAGCGAGAAAGCCAGATATGAGAGCGAGCGAGCCAGACATGAGAGCAAGCGAGCGAGCCAGATATGAGAGCGATCGAGCCAGATAAGAGAGCAAGCGTGCGAGTCAGATATGCTAGCGAGCAAGCCAGATAAGAGAGCGAGCCAGACAAAAGAGCAAGCGAGCGAGCCAGATATGAGAGCAAGCGAGCGAGCCAGATGTGAGAGCGAGACAGATAAGAGAGCAAGCCAGACAAGAGAGCAAGCGAGCGAGCCAGATATGAGAGTAAGCGAGCGAGCCAGATATGAGAGCAAGCGAGCAAGCCAGATATGAGAGCGAGCGAGCCAGACATGAGAGCGAGCGAGCCAGATATGCGAGCGAGCGAGCCAGATAAGAGAGCGAGCCAGACAAGAGAGCAAGCGAGCGAGCCAGATGTGAGAGCAAGCTAGCCAGATATGCGAGCGAGCCATAAAAGAGAGCGAGACAGACAAGAGAGCAAGCGAGCGAGCCAGATATGAGAGCGAGCTAGCAAGGCAGATATAAGAGCGAGCCAGATAAGAGAGCGAGCCAGACAGGAGAGCAAGCGAGCCAGATATGAGAGCGAGCCAGATAAGAGAGCGACCCAGACAAGAGAGCAAGCGAGCGAGCCAGATATGAGAGCAAGCGAGCGAGCCGGATATGAGAGCAAGCGAGCGAGCCAGATATGAGAGCGATCGAGCCAGATAAGAGAGCAAGCGAGCGAGCCAGATATGAGAGCAAGCGAGCGAGCCAGATATGAGAGCGATCGAGCCAGATAAGAGAGCAAGCGTGCGAGCCAGATATGCTAGCGAGCAAGCCAGATAAGAGAGCGAGCCAGACAAGAGAGCAAGTGAGCGAGCCAGATATGAGAGCAAGCGAGCGAGCCAGATGTGACAGCGAGACAGATAAGAGAGCAAGCCGGACAAGAGAGCAAGCGTGCGAGCCAGATATGCTAGCGAGCAAGCCAGATAAGAGAGCGAGCCAGACAAGAGAGCAAGCGAGCGAGCCAGATATGAGAGCAATCGAACCAGCCAGATATGAGAACGAGCGAGCCAGACATGAGAGCGAGCAAGACAAGAGAGAAAGCGAGCTAGCCAAATATGAGAGCAAGCGAGCGAGCCAGATATGAGAGCAAGCGAGCGCGCCAGATATGAGAGCAAGCGAGCAAGCCAGATATGAGAGCAAGCGAGCAAGCCAGATTTGAGAGCGAGCGAGCCAGATATGCGAGCGAGCCAGAGAAGAGAGCGAGCCAGACAAGAGAGCAAGCGAGCGAGCCAGATATGAGAAAAAGCGAGCGAGCCAGATATGAGAGCAAGCGAGCGAGCCAGATATGAGAGCAAGCGAGCAAGCCAGATATGAGAGCAAGCGAGCAAGCCAGATTTGAGAGCGAGCGAGCCAGATATGCGAGCGAGCCAGATAAGAGAGTGAGCCAGACAAGAGAGCAAGCGAGCGAGCCAGATATGAGAGTAAGCGAGCGAGCCAGATATGAGAGCAAGCGAGCAAGCCAGATATGAGAGCGAAGCGAGCCAGACATGAGAGCGAGCGAGCCAGATATGCGAGCGAGCGAGCCAGATAAGAGAGCGAGCCAGACAAGAGAGCAAGGGAGCGAGCCAGATGTGAGAGCAAGCTAGCCAGATATGCGAGCGAGCCATAAAAGAGAGCGAGACAGACAAGAGAGCAAGCGAGCGAGCCAGATATGAGAGCGAGCTAGCAAGGCAGATATAAGAGCGAGCCAGATAAGAGAGCAAGCCAGACAAGAGAGCAAGCGAGCCAGATATGAGAGCAAGCGAGCCAGCTAGATGTGAGAGCGAGCGAGCCAGGTATGCGAGCGAGCCAGATAAGAGAGCGAGCCAGACAAGAGAGCAAGCGAGAAAGCCAGATATGAGAGCGAGCCAGACATGAGAGCAAGCGAGCGAGCCAGATATGAGAGCGAGCGAGCCAGATAAGAGAGCAAGCCAGACAAGAGAGCAAGCGTGCGAGCCAGATATGCTAGCGAGCAAGCCAGATAAGAGAGCGAGCCAGACAAGAGAGCAAGCGAGCGAGCCAGATATGAGAGCAAGCGAGCAAGCCAGATATGAGAGCGAGCGAGCCAGATAAGAGAGCGAGCAAGACAAGAGAGCAAGCGAGCTAGCCAGATATGAGAGCAAGCGAGCGAGCCAGATTTGAGAGCGAGCGAGCAAGATATGCGAGCGAGCCAGTTAAGAGAGCGAGCCAGACAAGAGAGCAAGCGAGCGAGCCAGATATGAGAGCAAGCGAGCGAGCCGAATATGAGAGCAAGCGAGCAAGCCAGATATGAGAGTGAGCTAGCAAGCCAGATATGAGAGCAAGCGAGCGAGCCAGTTATGCAAACGAGCCATAAAAGAGAGTGAGACAGACAAGAGAGCAAGCGAGCGAGCCAGATATGAGAGCAAGCGAGCCAGCCAGAAATTAGAGCAAGCGAGCCAGCCAGATGTGAGAGCGAGCAAGACAAGAGAGCAAGCGAGCTAGCCAGATATGAGAGCAAGCGAGCGAGCCAGATTTGAGAGCGAGCGAGCCAGATATGCGAGCGAGCCAGATAAGAGAGCGAGCCAGACAAGAGAGCAAGCGAGCGAGCCAGAAATGAGAACAAGCGAGCGAGCCGGATATGAGAGAAAGCGAGCAAGCCAGATATAAGAGCAAGCGAGCGAGACAGATTTGAGAGCGAGCGAGCCATAAAAGAGAGCGAGCCAGACAAGACAGCAAGCGAGCGAGCCAGATATGAGAGCAAGCAAGCCAGCCAGATGTGAGAGCGAGCGAGCCAGATATGCGAGCAAGCCATATAAGAGAGCGAGCCAGATATGAGAGCAAGAGAGCAAGCCAGATATGAGAGCAAGCGAGAAAGCCAGATTTGGGAGCAAGCCAGATATAAGAGCAAGCGAGCGAGACAGATATTCGAGCGAGCCAGATAAGAGAGCGAGCCAGACAAGAAAGCAAACAAGCGAGCCAGATATGAGAGATAGCGAGCGAGCCAGATATGAGAGCAAGCGAGCAAGCCAGATATGAGAGCGAGCGAGCCAGACATGAGAGCGAGCAAGCCAGATATGCGAGCGAGCGAGCCATATAAGAGAGCGAGCCAGACAAGAGAGCAAGCGAGCGAGCCAGATGTGAGAGCGAGCGAGCCATAAAAGAGAGCGAGACAGACAAGAGAGCAAGCCACATATGAGAGCAAGCGAGCGAGCCAGATTTGAGAGCAAGTGAGCGAGCCAGATATGCGAGCGAGCCAGATAAGAGAGCGAGCCAGACAAGAGAGCAAGCGAGCGAGCCAGATATGAGAGATAGCGAGCGAGCCAGATATGAGAGCAAGCGAGCAAGCAAGATATGAGAGCGAGCGAGCCAGCCAGATATGAGAGCGAGCGAGCCAGACATGAGAGCGAGCGAGCCAGATATGCGAGCGAGCGAGCCAGATAAGAGAGCGAGCCAGACAAGAGAGCAAGCGAGCGAGCCAGATGTGAGAGCGAGCGAGCCAGATATGCGAGCGAGCCATAAAAGAGAGCAAGACAGACGAGAGCAAGCGAGCGAGCCAGATATGAGAGCAAGCTAGCAAGCCAGATATGAGAGCGAGCCAGATAAGAGAGCGAGCCAGACAAGAGAGCAAGTGAGCGAGCCAGATATGAGAGCAAGCGAGCCAGCTAGATGTGAGAGCGAGCGAGCCAGGTATGCGAGCTAGCCAGATAAGAGAGCGAGCCAGACAAGAGAGCAAGTGAGCGAGCCAGATATGAGAGCAAGCGAGCGAGCCAGATATGAGAGCAAGCGAGCGAGCCAGAAATGAGAGCAAGCGAGCCAGCCAGAAATGAGAGCAAGCGAGCCAGCCAGATGTGAGAGCGAGCGAGCCAGATATGCGAGCGAGCCATATAAGAGAGCGAGCCAGACAAGAGAGCAAGCGAGCGAGCCAGATTTGAGAGCGAGCGAGCCAGATATGCGAGCGAGCCAGATAAGAGAGCGAGCCAGACAAGAGAGCAAGCGAGCGAGCCAGATATGAGAGCAAGCGAGCGAGCCGGATATGAGAGCAAGCGAACAAGCCAGATATGAGAGCAAGCGAGCGAGCCAGATTTGAGAGCAAGCAAGCCAGATATGCAAGCAAGCCATAAAAGAGAGCGAGACAGACAAGAGAGCAAGCGAGAGAGCCAGATATGAGAGCAAGCTAGCAAGCCAGATATGAGAGCGAACCAGACAAGTGAGCAAGCGAGCGAGCCAGATATGAGAGCAAGCGAGCGAGCCAGATATGAGAGCAAGCAAGCCAGCCAGATGTGAGAGCGAGCCAGATATGCGAGCGAGCCAGATAAGAGAGCGAGCCAGACAAGAGAGCAAGCGAGTGTGTCAGATATGAGAGCAAGCGAGCGAGCCAGATATGAAAGTGAGCGAGCCAGACATGAGCGCAAGCGAGCGAGCCAGATATGAGAGCAAGCGAGTGATCCAGATATGCGAGCGAGCCAGACAAGAGAGCAAGCGAGCAAGCCAGATATGAGAGCAAGCGAGTGAGCCAGATGTGAGAGCGAGCGAGCCAGATAGGCGAGCGAGCAAATAAGAGAGCGAGCCAGACAAGAGAGCAAGCGAGCGAGCCAGATATGAGAGCAAGCGAGCAAGCCAGATATGAGAGCGAGCTAGATAAGAGAGCGAGCCAGACAAGAGAGCAAGCGAGCGAGCCAAATATGAGAGCAAGCGAGCCAGCTAGATGTGAGAGCGAGCGAGCCAGATATGTGAGCGAGCCAGATAAGAGAGCGAGCCAGACAAGAGAGCAAGCGAGCGAGCCAGATATGAGAGCAAGCAAGCGAGCCAGATATGAGAGCGAGCGAGCCAGATAAGAGAGCAAGCCAGACAAGAGAGCAAGCGTGCAAGCCAGATATGCTAGCGAGCGAGCCAGATAAGAGAGCGAGCCAGACAAGAGAGCAAGCGAGCGAGCCAGATATGAGAGCAAGCGAACCAGCCAGATATGAGAGCGAGCGAGCCAGATAAGAGAGCGAGCAAGACAAGAGAGAAAGAGAGCTAGCCAAATATGAGAGCAAGCGAGCGAGCCAGATATGAGAGCGAGCGAGCCAGATATGCGAGCGAGCCAGATAAGAGAGCGAGCCAGACAAGAGAGCAAGCGAGCGAGCCAGATATGAGAACAAGCGAGCGAGCCAGATATGAGAGCGAGCCAGATAAGAGAGCGACCATACAAGAGAGCAAGTGAGAAAGCCAGATATGAGAGCGAGCGAGCCAGACATGAGAGCAAGCGAGCGAGCCAGATATGAGAGCGATCGAGCCAGATAAGAGAGCAAGCCAGACAAGAGAGCAAGCGTGCGAGCCAGATATGCTAACGAGCAAGCCAGATAAGAGAGCGAGCCAGACAAGAGAGCAAGCGAGCGAGCCAGATATGAGAGCAAGCGAGCGAGCCAGATGTGAGAGCGAGACAGATAAGAGAGCAAGCCAGACAAGAGAGCAAGCGTGCGAGCCAGATATGCTAGTGAGCAAGCCAGATAAGAGAGCGAGCCAGACAAGAGAGCAAGCGAGCGAGCCAGATATGAGAGTAGGCGAACCAGCCAGATATGAGAGCGAGCGAGCCAGATATGAGAGTGAGCAAGACAAGAGAGAAAGCGAGCTAGCCAAATATGAGAGCAAGTGAGCGTGCCAGACAAGAGAGCGAGCGAGCCAGATATGCGAGCGAGCCAGAGAAGAGAGCGAGCCAGACAAGAGAGCAAGCGAGCGAGCCAGATATGAGAAAAAGCGAGCGAGCCAGATATGAGAGCAAGCGAGCGAGACAGACAAGAGAGCAAGCGAGGGAGCCAGATATCAGAGCAAGCTAGCAAGCCAGATATGAGAGCGAGCCAGATAAGAGAGCGAGCCAGACAAGAGAGCAAGCGAGCGAGCCAAATATGAGAGCAAGCGAGCCAGCTAGATGTGAGAGCGAGCGAGCCAGATATGTGAGCGAGCCAGATAAGAGAGCGAGCCAGACAAGAGAGCAAGCGAGCGAGCCAGATATGAGAGCAAGCAAGCGAGCCAGATATGAGAGCGAGCGAGCCAGATAAGAGAGCAAGCCAGACAAAAGAGCAAGCGTGCAAGCCAGATATGCTAGCGAGCGAGCCAGATAAGAGAGTGAGCCAGACAAGAGAGCAAGCGAGCGAGCCAGATATGAGAGCAAGCGAGCGAGCCAGATGTGAGAGCGAGACAGATAAGAGAGCAAGCCAGACAAGAGAGCAAGCGTGCGAGCCAGATATGCTAGCGAGCAAGCCAGATAAGAGAGTGAGCCAGACAAGAGAGCAAGCAAGCGAGCCAGATATGAGAGCAAGCGAACCAGCCAGATATGAGAGCGAGCGAGCCAGATATGAGAGCGAGCAAGACAAGAGAGAAAGCGAGCTAGCCAAATATGAGAGCAAGCGAGCGAGCCAGATTTGAGAGCGAGCGAGCCAGATATGCGAGCGAGCCAGATAAGAGAGCGAGCCAGATAAGAGAGCGAGCCAGACAAGAGAGCAAGCGAGCGAGCCAGATATGAGAAAAAGCGAGCGAGCCAGATATGAGAGCAAGCGAGCGAGCCAGATATGGGAGCAAGCGAGCAAGCCAGATATGAGAGCAAGCGAGCGAGCCAGATTTGAGAGCGAGCGAGCCAGATATGCGAGCGAGCCAGATAAGAGAGTGAGCCAGACAAGAGAGCAAGCGAGCGAGCCAGATATGAGAGTAAGCGAGCGAGCCAGATATGAGAGCAAGCGAGCAAGCCAGATATGAGAGCGAGCGAGCCAGACATGAGAGCGAGCGAGCCAGATATGCGAGCGAGCGAGCCAGATAAGAGAGCGAGCCAGACAAGAGAGCAAGCGAGCGAGCCAGATGTGAGAGCAAGCTAGCCAGATATGCGAGCGAGCCATAAAAGAGAGCGAGACAGACAAGAGAGCAAGCGAGCGAGCCAGATTTGAGAGCGAGCTAGCAAGGCAGATATAAGAGCGAGCCAGATAAGAGAGCGAGCCAGATAAGAGAGCAAGCGAGCCAGATATGAGAGCAAGCGAGCCAGCTAGATGTGAGAGCGAGCGAGCCAGATATGCGAGAGAGCCAGATAAGAGAGCGAGCCAGACAAGAGAGCAAGCGAGCGAGCAAGATATGAGAGCAAGCGAGCGAGCCGGATATGAGAGCAAGCGAGCAAGCCAGATATGAGAGCAAGCGAGCGAGCCAGATTTGAGAGCGAGCGAGCCAGATATGCGAGCGAGCAAATAAGAGAGCGAGCCAGACAAGAGAGCAAGCGAGCGAGCCAGATATGAGAGCAAGCGAGCGAGCCAGATGTGAGAGCGAGCGAGCCAGATATGCGAGCAAGCCAAATAAGAGAGCGAACCAGACAAGAGAGCAAGCGAGCGAGCCAGATATGAGAGCAAGCGAGCTAGACAGATATGAGAGCAAGCGAGCGAGCCAGATATGAGAGCGAGCTAGCCAAATATGCGAGCGAGCCACATAAGATATGCGAGTGAGCCAGGCAAAAGAGAAAACGAGCTAGCCAGATATGAGAACAAGTGAGCAAACCAGATGTGAGAGCAAGCGAGCCAGATATGCGAGCGAGCCAGATATGCGAGCGAGCCAGATAAGAGAGCGAACCAGACAAGAGAGCAAGCGAGCGAGACAGATATGTGAGCGAGCGATCCAGATATGAGAGCGAGCGAGCCAGACATGAGAGCAAGCGAGCGAGACAGATATGAGAGCGAGCTAGCCAGATATGCAAGCGAGCGAGCCAGATAAGAGAGCGAGCCAGACAAGAGTGCAAGCGAGCGAGCTAGTTATGAGAGCAAGCGAGTGAGCCAGATATGCGAGCGAGCCATTTAAGAGAGCGAGCCAGACAAGAGAGCAATCGAGCGAGCCAGATATGAGAGCAAGTGAGCAAGAAATGAGAGCAAGCGAGCGAACCAGATCTGAGAGCGAGCGAGCCAGACATGAGAGCAAGCGAGCGAGCCAGATATGAGAGCGAGCGAGCCAGACATGAGAGCAAGCGAGCGAGCCAGATATGAGAGTGAGCGAGCCAGACATGAGCCCAAGCGAGCGAGCCAGATATGAGAGCGAGCGAGCCAGACATGAGAGCAAGCGAGCGAGCCAGATATGAGAGCGAGCGAGCCAGATAAGAGAACAAGCCAGACAAGAGAGCAAGCGAGCGAGCCAGATATGCTAGTGAGCAAGCCAGATAAGAGAGCGAGCCAGATATGAGAGCAAGCGAGCGAGCCAGATGTGAGAGCAAGCGAGTGAGCCAGATGTGAGAGCAAGCGAGCAATTCAGATATGAGAGCGAGACAGATAAGAGAGCGAGCAAGACAAGAGAGCAAGCGAGCGAGCGAGCCAGATATGAGAGCAAGCGAGTGAGCCAGATGTGAGAGCAAGCGAGCAAGTCAGATATGAGAGCGAACCAGACAAGAGAGCAAGCGAGCGAGCCAGATATGAGAGCGAGCGAGCCAGACATGAGAGCAAGCGAGCGAGCCAGATATGAGAGCGAGCGAGCCAGACATGAGAGCAAGCGAGCGAGCCAGATATGAGAGCGAGCGAGCCAGGCATGAGAGTAAGTGAGCAAGCCAGATATGAGAGCGAGCGAGCAAGATATGAGAGCGAGCGAGCCAGATATGCGAGCGAGCCATAAAAGAGAGCGAGACAGACAAGAGAGCAAGCGAGCGAGCCAGATATGAGAGCAAGCTAGCAAGCCAGATATGAGACCGAGCCAGTTAAGAGAGCGAACCAGACAAGAGAGCAAGCGAGCGAGCAAGATAAGAGAGCGAGCGAGCCAGACATGAGAGCAAGCGAGTGATCCAGATATGAGAGCGAGCGAGGCAGACATGAGAGCAAGCGAGCGAGCCAGATATGAGAGCGAGCGAGCCAGATAAGAGAGCAAGCCACACAAGAGAGCAAGCGAGCCAGATATGAGAGCAAGCGAGCGAGCCAGATGTGAGAGCGAGACAGACAAGAGAGCGAGTCAGACAAGAGAGCAAGCGAGCGAGCCAGATATGAGAACAAGAGAGCGAGCCAGATGTGAGAGCTAGCGAGCAAGATATGCGAGCCAGCCAGATAAGAGAGCGAGCCAGACAAGAGCGCAAGCGAGCCAGATATGAGAGCAAACGAGCGAGCCAGATGTGAGAGCGAGCTTGCCAGATAGAAGAGCGAGCCAGATAGAAGAGCGAGCCAGACAAGAGAGCAAGCAAGTGAGCCAGATATGAGAGCAAGCGAGCGAGCCAGATATGAGAGCAAGCGAGCAAGCCAGATATGAGAGCGAGCCAGATAAGAGAGCGAACCAAACAAGAGAGCAAGCGAGCGAGCCAGATATGAGAGCAAGCTAGCAAGCCAGATGTGAGAGCGAGCGAGCCAGATATGCGAGCGAGCCAGATAAGAGAGCGAGCCAGACAAGGAAGCAAGCGAGCGAGCCAGATATGAGAGCAAGCGAGCAATCCAGATATGAGAGCGAGCGAGCCAGACATGAGAGCGAGCGAGCCAGATATGAGAGCAAGCGAGCGAGCCAGATATGAGAGCGAGCCAGATATGAGAGCGAGCGAGCCAGATTTGTGAGCGAGCGAGCCAGATATGAGAGCGAGCGAGACGTGAGAGCAAGCGAGCGAGACATGAGAGCATGCGAGCGAGCCAGATATGAAAGCGAGCGAGCCAGATATGCGTGCGAGCAAGCCAGATATGCGAGCGAGCAAGCCAAGTATGAGAGTGAGCGAGTCTGTGGAGGAGCATTGCTCGGGGCAACGGATCGAGATTTTTTTCCTGGAAAAAGGACATCGGCAGGCCGTTGCTGGGGGCAACCGACGTGGGCCACAACCGGTGGTCGCCAGAATGAAGCCGAGGTCCCGTGAGTTGTTGGTGGGCGGAATCCCACTGTGGGTGAACTTGGATTGTTGCCAGACTGTATCTCGGATTATGCCAGAAATAATTCCATTTGTGAAGTCCCGCCCGGCGCCCAGTAAGACTGTTCAAATTACCTTTGATACATGTTTTGGTAAGCCATATGATGGAGGTATGTGCGGAACTTACAGTGGAAATTGCACTGGGCAGAGACTTTCCATATTTCTGGCAGCTGTGGGATGCTGAGAGTGCACCTCAGAGTTCACGCACAAAGGTTCCGTAAGTAGTGAGGACTGGGGGGGTCTCTACTGGACTGTGTGAATGGTGCTGTATATTGTGAACCCATGCAGGCTGATAATGTTTTTCTTGAAGCACTTATGTTAATGTGTTCCGATGTAAAGAGTACTGTCGCCACCTCGCACAGGACAAAAGAAAACCTTTGTGAGCTGGAAATAGAAGGTAAAAAGATGATGGTTTTGTTAGATCCAAAATTTGTAATAACTCTGGTAAAGACCAGCGGCAGAAAGCCAGACCCTGCTGTAGTGTATATACAAGCCGGTATCTGGGGTTATAAAACAGTTAATGTGTGTATTTCTACTCCCTATGGTACCATAAGTCATAAGGTTGCAATTGAGCCTACCTAAGAGTATGAAGCAGTGCTGGGGAAGGATTTTCCATTTTTTCCGCAGCTGTGGGAAGATAGTCAGGTGACTAGAGCAGGAACACCTGATAGGCTCACAACACTTGATTTACACCACATAGCAGGGGACAGTAACTCCACAGAGGCTGAGGACGGGGAGTGTCAGCAGACCCTAGCTATATCTTAGGTGGGAGTGTGCCAGACCACTAGGGGAGCTGAAGAACAGTCCACGAGTCAAGATAAAGAGGTGACTGGAAAAGAAGCTACAGAGATGGCTGTGGAGAAACCAAAACTCCGGAAAAGAGTACCGGTGGAGCTGGGGGGCTGCACTTACGGTCACAGACAGAGTCCTAAGGTTAAAAAGATGTGGTGTCTGAACTAGAGAGAGGTCGTAACCAGGAAGGTCGAACCACTGGACCACATATTGTTGCAGACCCAGGAGCCCTACTAGTTTTTTCCAGGCCATGAAGAGACTGTGACAAGACAAAAGAAAAGTCAAGGCCAAGGAGCCAAGAGACAGTTCAGAGGAACTGTTTGGGAATCACCCGGATTCGCTGGTGCCCAGAGTCATTGAACAAACTTACCACAAAGGGATTGCCAGTCCGACGGGAGTGTTTAGCAAGAGTCTCCTGAGTTGCCAACGTGGTGGGAGAGGAAGAGGGCCAGGTGTCAGTGGCACCTGTTGTTGATGATAATAATGAGGCACAAGTGGCCACAACCCCGAAAAAGGGGGAGACTTCATCTAGAGATGGAGAAGAGCTGGGTCGAGTGTCTGACAGAGGACCAGAGGATGTCTCAAGGTCTAACAGCGAGAGTGAGGAGACCGCTGTCAGTAAAAGGTCTCGGAAAAGACGAGCTGGCCTTGAAAAAAAACTGGAGCAGATCCAGAATCTGGAAGAAACCCTGCAGATGGTTTCTGTGAAGTTGATGGAAAAAGAAAAAGAGGTACATTGCTTGACAGAGGAGAAGGACAAATCACTTGCTGACTTTAAGAAAGAGCAAGAAGCGAGGCTTCAGCTGGAAAAAGTCAGGGATCACCACAGAAGTGAGTTTGTGGCTCTGCAGGATGAACTGTCCCTCTCCCAGGGTCTTGTGACCAGCAAGGAGAGTGAAGTGGAGAGTCTGGCCAAGCGGATGTCATTCCAGGAAGAAGAAGTGAGTCTTCTACATGGTGCATATCAGGCTCTGTGGAGTGATCACAAGGCTAGGCTGGTAGCCATGAAAAAAATAGAAAAAACGAAGAATGAAATGAAGATGGAAGTTGAGGCTCTTGCCAGCAATCTGGAGAAAGTCTCTAAAGCTAAGAGACAACTTGAGGAGGAAGTCAAGGCGAAGAATGCCCTTGCACATGCTCTTCAATCTGCTCGTCATGACAATGACTTGCTCCGTGAGCAGAATGAGGAGGCCCTGAAACAAGTTGAGACTCTGAAACATGAAAACAAGAACTTGCAACAGGAGATCTCAGATCTATCTGAACAGATTGGTGAGAGTGGAAAATGTATCAAGGAGTTAGAGAAAACCAAGAAACAGTTGCTGGGCAGTGAGAAGATGAACTCTGCTAAACTCAAGAGTGAGCAGCTGAAATATATAAAGCAGGAAGATGACATGAAGATCTTAAAAGAGAGCCTGGAAATGCAGAACGAAATGCGCAGAAGGTCCCACGTAGCTGCCTTGGTTTTGCTGGGAGCGCCACTCTACGAGCAGGTGGCTGTTCTGGCGGACAATGAACAGTTGAGGAAACAATTGCTGTCTTCGGAAGATACTGTCAGGGACTTGAGAGAGTTACTTGACAGTGAGAGGATGAAGTCCGCTAAGCTCCAGTGTAAGCAGCGAAAATGTGAGAAAAAGGAAGAGGACCAGGAAGTCCTAAAAGAGAGCAGAGACCAAGCTATGGGGGAATTGGCTCAAGAAAGGCTTCTGGGGCAGAAGTTACGGGATACAGGGATGCTTTCTCTGAAGCCTGGTAAAAAGTCCTCTAATGCTAAGATTGAGGTGAAGCCCTGTAAGAAGTCCCCTGAAGCTAGGACTGAGCAGAAACCTGGTGTGAAATCCTCTGAAGTGGAGACTAAGGAGGAGTCAGGCGGGAAATCCTCTGAACCTGAGCAGACCAAAAATTCTGAAGGTAATGCTGAGACAGAGAAATCTTCTGAAGCAGAAGCTAAACCAGAGTCAACCTCAAAAGCTATGAGTAAAGAGAATGGCACAACTGAAGCTACAGGTGAAGAGAAGAGTAAGCCTGAAGAAGTTGCAGAGAAGAGCCAAACAGTAGGAGAAGCTGATTCTAGACAAGAATCTGAAGGAGCCAAAGACTCTGAAGCCAAACATGAGGAAGCTGGTGCCACTGAAGAGAAAGCTGGAAGGGATGAGGTGAAACCATGTGAGAAATGCACTGAAGTCAAAACTGTGGTGAAACCAGGTGGGAAGTACTCTATAGTTGAAACTGAGATGGACCCGTGTCAGAGGTCCTCTGAAGCTACAGAGAACAAGACAGTGGTTGGTGAAGCCACTGAGACCGAAAGATTCTCTGAAGCAGAGGCAGAGGTCTGGCAAGCCAGAAGAAGACAAAGGTTAGAAGCATTGGTCCTCTCTCTCCTTAATTTCAAGAACCCTGCCCACACCAGGGTGAAGAACCTAGTACTGGAGAGGTGTGACCGAGAGACTTGCAATTGGTGGCTGGTAAAAATCCGGAAAAAAAAAGTCAAGGACTTCAGAGACTGAGGGACAAAAGTTGACCAAGGAAAAGAAAAGGAAGTTGGACTCTGCCTTTTGAATAAAAGAGCTCCTTCCCGGTGGTCTGAGCAGAGGGGAGGGGGGGGGGGATTTGTGGCAGTGTGGCAAGGGAAAGGCTGTATTTCCCTCGCTAACTCTGGAGCATGCTCCACCTGTGGACTGATTAATGAGGTATCAGGAAGGGGAAGTGTGTGTAAAAGAAAAGGAATCAGAATAGTTGGGGCTCTCCCTTGGAAACAGTATGCTGGCTGTTAGAGGGGGAGACACACAGACCCTGTTTAGGTAACACGTAGAAGGCGCTACGAGTGGTCCAAGAAGTGGTGTGAACTGTGAGTAACAGGTTGCAGGAGACACATGTTTAACTGGCTGAGGGAAGCTCACCAGTTCGTAGTCAGGGCATGCTGACATGTGTAGTCAGTGACCAGACTGTCTAGGACTTTATTTTGTTCCTGTCTATGTTTTGTTTTACCTGCAAGGAGCCAGACTTGTATGCGGAACTGTGGTCTCTGGTGTTATTGTGAGGAACGTGTCACGTGGCAAGTGACCAGGACGATCCCAGAGCTAATCCCCAAGGAGGAATCATCACAATATCTATATATATATATATATATATATATATATATATATATATATATAGAGAGAGAGAGAGAGAGACAGACAAAGAGAGAGAGAGAGATAGATAGATACACATATGTGTCACGATTCGGCTGGCAGGAGGTGGATCCTCTGTGCCAGAGAGGGATTGGCGTGGACCGTGCTGGTGGACCGGTTCTAAGTTGCTACTGGTATTCACCAGAGCCCGCCGCAAAGCGGGATGGTCTTGCAGCTGCGGTAGCAACCAGGTCGTATCCACCAGCAACGGCTCAACCTCTCTGACTGCTGAAGATAGGCGCGGTACAAGGGAGTAGACAAGAGCAAGGTCGGACGTAGCAGAAGGTCGGGGCAGGCAGCAAGGATCGTAGTCAGGGGCAACGGCAGGAGGTCTGGAACACAGGCTAGGAACACACAAGGAAACGCTTTCACTGGCACAAAGGCAACAAGATCCGGCGAGGGAGTGCAGGGGAAGTGAGGTATAAATAGGGAGTGCACAGGTGAACACACTAATTAAGCCAACTGTGCCAATCAGTGGCGCAGTGGCCCTTTAAATCGCAGAGACCCGGCGCACGCGCGCCCTAAGGAGCGGGTCCGCGCGCGCCGGGACAAGACCGACGGAGAGCGAATCAGGTACGGGAGCCGGGGTGCGCATCGCGAGCGGGCGCCTCCCGCATCGCGAATCGCATCCCGGCTGGGAGAGGTATCGCAGCACACCCGGTCAGCAGGTCTGACCGGGGCGCTGCAATTGCGAGGATGTTGCGAGCGCTCCGGGGAGGAGCGGGGACCCGGAGCGCTCGGCGTAACAGTACCCCCCCTTGGGTCTCCCCCTCTTCTTGGAGCCTGAGAACCTGAGGACCAGACTTTTGTCTAGGATGTTGTCCTCAGGTTCCCAGGATCTCTCTTCTGGACCACAGCCTTCCCAATCCACCAAAAACATTTTTTTCCCTCTGACCATCTTGGAGGCCAGTATCTCCTTCACGGAGAAGACGTCAGAAGAACCGGAAACAGGAGTGGGAGAAACAAGTTTGGGAGAGAAACGGTTGATGATGAGTGGTTTAAGGAGAGAGACATGGAAGGCATTGGGAATACGAAGAGAAGGAGGAAGAAGGAGTTTGTAAGAGACAGGATTAATCTGGCACAAGACTTTGAAAGGACCAAGATAGCGTGGTCCCAGTTTGTAACTGGGGACACGAAAGCGGACATATTTAGCGGAGAGCCATACCTTGTCTCCGGGAGCAAAAATGGGGGGAGTTCTTCTTTACTTATCGGCAAACCTTTTCATGCGGAATGAAGCCTGTAAAAGAGAATTTTGGGTCTCTTTCCATATGGTGGAAAGATCACGAGTCACTTCATCCACAGCGGGCAAACCAGAGGGCAAGGAGTAGGGAGGGGGGGAAGAGGGTGACGGCCGTACACCACAAAAAATGGGGACTTAGCAGAAGATTCAGAGACTCTGAAGTTGTATGAGAATTCGGCCCATGGTAGAAGGTCTGCCCAGTCATCCTGGCGGGAGGAAACAAAATGCCGTAAATAGTCACCCAGGACCTGGTTAATTCTTTCTACTTGCCCATTGGATTGGGGATGATAAGAAGAAGAGAAGTTTAATTTAATCTTGAGCTGTTTACAGAGGGCCCTCCAGAATTTAGACACGAATTGGACGCCTCTATCCGAGACAATCTGCGTGGGCAAACCGTGAAGACGAAAAATGTGTACAAAAAATTTTTTGCCAACTGAGGCGCTGAAGGAAGACCAGGAAGAGGAATAAAATGTGCCATCTTGGAAAATCGATCAACGACCACCCAAACAACAGTGTTGCCACGGGATGGGGGTAAGTCTGTAATAAAGTCCATACCAATCAGTGACCAAGGCTGTTCGGGGACAGGCAGAGGATGAAGGAGACCAGCAGGCTTCTGGCGAGGAGTCTTATCCCGGGCACAGACAGTACAGGCCCGCACAAAATCAACAACATCCGTCTCCAGAGTCGGCCACCAATAGAAACGAGAGATGAGTTGCAAGGACTTTTTGATGCCCGCATGGCCTGCGAGGTGGGAGGAGTGTCCCCATTTGAGAATCCCGAGACGTTGGCGTGGAGAAACTAAGGTCTTCCCTGGAGGAGTTTGCCTGATGGAGGCTGGAGAAGTGGAGATCAGACAGTCAGGAGGAATGATGTGTTGCGGAGAGACCTCTACTTCCGAGGCATCCGAGGAACGAGAGAGGGCATCGGCCCTAATGTTCTTGTTGGCAGGGCGAAAATGAATTTCAAAGTTAAAACGGGCAAAGAACAACGACCACCTGGCCTGGTGAGGGTTCAGCCGTTGGGCAGACTGGAGATAGGAGAGATTCTTGTGATCGGTGTAAATGATAACTGGAAATTTTGATCCCTCCAGCAGATGCCTCCATTCCTCAAGCGCCAATTTAATGGCCAGTAGTTCTCGATCCCCGATGGAGTAGTTTCTCTCCGCCGGAGAGAAGGTCCTAGAAAAAAAACCACAAGTAGCAGCATGCCCGGAAGAATTTTTTTGTAGAAGGACCGCTCCAGCTCCCACTGAGGAGGCATCTACCTCCAATAGGAAGGGTTTAGATGGGTCAGGTCTGGAGAGCACGGGAGCAGAAGAAAAGGCAGACTTGAGCCGTTTAAATGCGTCTTCCGCTTGGGGAGACCAGGACTTGGGATTGGCATTTTTCTTGGTTAAAGCCACGATAGGAGCCACAATAGTGGAAAAGTGTGGAATAAATTGTCTGTAATAATTGGCGAACCCCAAAAAACGTTGGATAGCACGGAGTCCGGAGGGGCGTGGCCAATCTAAGACGGCAGAGAGTTTATCTGGGTCCATTTGTAATCCCTGGCCAGAGACCAAGTATCCTAGGAAAGGAAGAGATTGACATTCAAACAGACATTTCTCCATTTTGGCATAAAGTTGATTGTCTCGAAGTCTCTGAAGAACCATGCGGACATGCTGGCGGTGTTCTTCTAAGTTGGCAGAAAAAATCAGAATATCGTCCAGATAAACAACAACACAGGAATATAAGAGATCACGAAAAATTTCATTAACAAAGTCTTGGAAGACGGCAGGGGCGTTGCACAGGCCAAAGGGCATGACCAGATACTCAAAGTGTCCATCTCTGGTGTTAAATGCAGTCTTCCATTCGTCCCCCTCCCTGATGCGGATGAGATTATAAGCACCTCTTAAGTCCAGTTTGGTAAAGATGTGGGCACCTTGAAGGCGATCAAAGAGTTCTGAGATAAGAGGTAGGGGGTAGCGGTTCTTTACCGTGATTTTATTAAGTCCGCGGTAATCAATGCAAGGACGTAGGGAGCCATCTTTTTTGGACACAAAAAAAAAATCCAGCTCCGGCAGGAGAGGAGGATTTGCGGATAAACCCCTTTTTTAAATTTTCCTGGATGTATTCAGACATAGCAAGAGTCTCTGGAGCGGACAGAGGATAAATTCTGCCCCGGGGTGGAGTAGTACCCGGGAGGAGGTCAATAGGACAGTCATAAGGCCTGTGAGGAGGTAAAGTCTCAGCTTGCTTTTTGCAAAACACGTCAGCATAGTCCATATAAGCCTTAGGAAGACCGGTTACAGGGGGAACCACAGGGTCACGGCAGGGAGTACTGGGAACCGGTTTAAGACAGTCTTTGAAACAAGAAGTACCCCAGCTCTTGATTTCTCCTGTGGACCAATCAAGGGTTGGGGAATGGCGTTGAAGCCACGGTAATCCAAGAAGAATTTCGGAAGTGCAATTGGAGAGGACCAAAAACTAAATTTTTTCGTGATGAGGTCCGATGCACATTAGGAGGGGTTCCGTGCGGTAACGCACGGTACAGTCCAATCTTTCATTGTTAACACAATTGATGTAGAGGGGTCTGGCGAGACTGGTCACCGGGATGTTGAACCTGTTGATGAGAGAGGCCAAAATAAAATTTCCTGCAGATCCGGAATCCAAGAAGGCCATAGTAGAGAAGGAGAAGGTAGAGGAAGATATCCGCACAGGCACAGTAAGGCGTGGAGAAGCAGAGTTGACATCAAGAACTGTCTCACCTTTGTGCGGAGTCAGCGTACGTCTTTCCAGGCGGGGAGGACGGATAGGACAATCCTTCAGGAAGTGTTCGGTACCGGCACAGTACAGGCACAGATTCTCCATGCGGCGTCGTGTCCTCTCTTGAGGTGTCAAGCGAGACCGGTCAACTTGCATAGCCTCCACGGCGGGAGGCACAGGAACGGATTGCAGAGGACCAGAGGAGAGAGGAGCCGGGGAGAAAAAACGCCTTGTGCGAACAAAGTCCATATCCTGGCGGAGCTCCTGACGCCTTTCAGAAAAACGCATGTCAATGCGGGTGGCCAGATGAATAAGTTCATGCAGGTTAGCAGGAATTTCTCGTGCGGCCAGAACATCTTTAATGTTGCTGGATAGGCCTTTTTTAAAGGTCGCGCAGAGGGCCTCATTATTCCAGGATAATTCGGAGGCAAGGGTACGGAATTGGATGGCGTACTCGCCAACAGAAGAATTACCCTGGACCAGGTTCAGCAGGGCAGTCTCAGCAGAAGAGGCTCGGGCAGGTTCCTCAAAGACACTTCGAATCTCCGTGAAGAAGGAGTGTACAGAGGCAGTGACGGGGTCATTGCGGTCCCAGAGCGGTGTGGCCCATGACAGAGCTTTCCCAGACAGAAGGCTGACTACGAAAGCCACCTTAGACCTTTCAGTAGGAAACTGGTCCGACATCATCTCCAAGTGCAGGGAACATTGCGAAAGAAAGCCACGGCAAAACTTAGAGTCCCCATCAAATTTATCCGGCAAGGATAGTCGTAGGCCGGAAGCGGCCACTCGCTGCGGAGGAGGTGCAGGAGCTGGCGGAGGAGATGATTGCTGAAGCTGTGGTAGTAGCTGCTGTAGCATCACGGTCAGTTGAGACAGCTGGTGGCCTTGTAGCGCTATCTGTTGCGACTGCTGGGCGACCACCGTGGTGAGGTCGGCGACAACTGGCAGTGGAACTTCAGCGGGATCCATGGCCGGATCTACTGTCACGATTCGGCTGGCAGGAGGTGGATCCTCTGTGCCAGAGAGGGATTGGCGTGGACCGTGCTGGTGGACCGGTTCTAAGTTGCTACTGGTATTCACCAGAGCCCGCCGCAAAGCGGGATGGTCTTGCAGCGGCGGTAGCAACCAGGTCGTATCCACCAGCAACGGCTCAACCTCTCTGACTGCTGAAGATAGGCGTGGTACAAGGGAGTAGACAAGAGCAAGGTCGGACGTAGCAGAAGGTCGGGGCAGGCAGCAAGGATCGTAGTCAGGGGCAACGGCAGGAGGTCTGGAACACAGGCTAGGAACACACAAGGAAACGCTTTCACTGGCACAGTGGCAACAAGATCCGGCGAGGGAGTGCAGGGGAAGTGAGGTATAAATAGGGAGTGCACAGGTGAACACACTAATTAAGCCAACTGCGCCAATCAGTGGCGCAGTGGCCCTTTAAATCGCAGAGACCCGGCGCGCGCGCCCTAAGGAGCGGGGCCGTGCGCGCCGGGACAAGACCGACGGAGAGCGAGTCAGGTACGGGAGCCGGGGTGCGCATCGCGAGCGGGCGCCTCCCGCATCGCGAATCGCATCCCGGCTGGGAGAGGTATCGCAGCGCACCCGGTCAGCAGGTCTGACCGGGGCGCTGCAATTGCGAGGATGTTGCGAGCGCTCCGGGGAGGAGCGGGGACCCGGAGCGCTCGGCGTAACAATATGTGTGTATTGCTGGAGTTGCAAACATGGGTGCACTTGACAAACTCAGCTCGGCTATTCCCCATTGAAAGATTGTTGCACCCAGGACCCTTAGCACTGGGATATGCTACTCAATACCACTGGCATGGCCAGGTGTAAACAACATCTGACCTTTGTTGTGTATGTAACCATGGAGATTGTGATGTCGCCTAGGCCCACCAAAGAACAGCCTTGTCAGAAGCCGCACTTCCATGAGTAGAAGCAGCAGCACCATAGGTTGTCAAATAAGCTGGATTTAACCAAGACAAGTGAGTCCAATAGGATGCAGGTATGTCCTCTATCCTTACAGCTTCCCGTGGCTGTTGGTTTTATACCGTTTGGGGACAGCCAAGGAGGAGTCAGCAGGCAACACATGTAAGTGTGTGCTTGTGTGTGTGTGTGTGTGTTTCCTATGCAGATCCTAAACCCAGTATCACATGCAAGTAGGAGGCGAAAGAAAGGTTCCTGCCAAAGCCAGGTTATGGATTGCATTTAAAAATGGTCCATCAGAGTGAAATGGACTCCCATCTTCCTGCTTAGCAATAATGATAATGATATGGGTTTAATGTCTGCTGTGTGTACTGGTGGGTGACTGCCACCCAGCCAGGGTGTGTATGGGAAGCTGCCAGCCAGCCTCCCTTCCTACAAGTAGTGATGGTGCATGTGAAGGGGTTCCTCCCCTTTGACAGTTATCACTTCTCGTCCTTCTTTTTGGCTGAGATCAAATGTGGTGTCTGTTTTTATCAGTTTAATATCTGATATGTCCCCTATCTGGTAGCATATATTAAGTGCACCACCAGGTTTCAGTGTTGGAAAGAAAGATTACCTGTTTATTTGCTGCTGCAGCTGCTTGCTGGCTAGTCCAGTGGGCCCTTACTGCAGGCAAAAGACAATAGGTTGTGCCGCTTGTGTCTGGCCCCTGTTGGAGCGACCAGGCACAGGACTGCTGCTGCTGCTGAATGTCCTCTTTAATTGAATAAGCTCAGCAACCTGCACACCTGTGCAGGTTGGACATGACATGATAGGTAGCTGTCTTTCAGGTAGTGGGAGCTGAATCTTGTTAATTGACATGGGGGTGTCATTGCTGTTGAGTGACCATGCATTGGTACTGTGGTATTGGAATAATAAAAACAAATGTTGCCAGCCAGCCATCCATTGCAATAATGGATAGGACATCAGCTATGAGGCATTTGTTTGTACAAACTGCTGCTCACAACTAATGTTGCAATATAGTGTCTCCATCTGCTGGTGGTATTGAATAAGCAATAGTGCAATGATAGGGTCTGAAAAAGAAGAAAAATAAGAAGCAGCAGCATAGGAAAAAAGGAGGAAAGAAGGAAAACATGGAGAGAAGAAAAAAAAGAAGGTAGAAAAAGGTGAAAACATGTTTAAAAAAGTATTTCCATCTCTATCTCTCTCTATATATATATTTAAAAGAAATATATATATATATATATATATATATATATATATATATATATACAGAGAGAGAGAGAGAGATAAATATATATAGAGATAGATAGATACACATACATACATACATACATACATACATGCATATGTGTGTATTGTTGGAGTTGCAAATGTGTATGTAACCATGGAGATTGTAATGTCGCCTAGGACCACCAAAGAACAGCCTTGTCAGAAGCAGCACTTCCATGAGCAGAAGCAGCAGCACCATAGGTTGTCAAATAAGCTGGATTTAACCAAGACAAGTGAGTCCAATAGGATGCAGGTATGTCCTCTATCCTTACAACTTCCCGTGGCTTTTGGTTTTATACCGTTTGGGGACAGCCAAGGAGGCGTCAGAAGGCAACAAAGGTAAGTGTGTGCTTGTGTGTGTTTCCTATGCAGATCCTAAACCCAGTATCAAATGCAAGTAGGAGGAGTAAGAAGGGTTCCTGCCAAAGCCAGGTTATGGATTGCATTTAAAAATGGTCCATCAGAGTGAAATGGACTCCCATCTTCCTGCTTAGCAATAATGATATGGGTTTAGGGTCTGCTGTGTGTACTGGTGGGTGACTGCCACCCAGCCAGAGTCAAGGCTGGACTGGGATACCGGGAAAATCCCCGGTGGGCCGATCACCTTGACTGCCAAATGGCCGGTGCATTGCCGTAGAACGAGATTTGCCATAGAATGAGATGGTCCGCCTCCATCACATCCTATTGGCTCACTCTTGTCACGTGACATATTTAAACGTCACGCATCGATGCGCACAGCAGTGTCAGTTTGGCTATCACAGGGAGAGGATCTCCTCTCCCTGTGATAGCTAAAGCTGCACGGAGCGCTCATGGCCTCTGTGGCCCGACAGAAGTTCACACATGTACGCAGCTGATACGGCTGGCTCATATACACTTACTCTATTATTACATGTACTGTTGATCCACAGCGCTATCGGGATCCCGATGCCCGATGGCGCTGTCATCAGTGTGCGTCCCCGCTAGCGCCCCATGCCCGCAGCTCTACTCCCCGTCCCATTAACGCTCAGGGAGCGGGGAACAGAAAGTAGAGCATCGGGCGCAGGTAAAGTAGTACTGCGCATGTGCAGCACTACGCGAATAACTTAACCTGCGCCCGATGCTCTACTTTCTGTTCCCCGCTCCCTGAGCGTCAACGGGACGGGGAGTAGAGCTGCGGGCGTGGGGCGCTCGCGGGGACGCACACTGATGACAGCGCCTTCGGGCTTCGGGATCCCGATAGCGCTGTGGATCAACAGTAAATGTATATGAGCCAGCCGTATGAGCTGCGTAAATGTGTGAGCTTCTGTCGGGCCACAGAGGCCATGAGAGCTCCGTGCAGCTTCAGCTATCACAGGGAGAGGAGATCCTCTCCCTGTGATAGCCAAACTGACACTGCTGTGCGCATCGATGTGTGACGTTTAAATATGTCATGTGACAAGAGTGAGCCAATAGGATGTGATGGAGGCGGACCATCTCATTCTATGGCAATGCACCGGCCGCACCATGTTAAAGAAGACTTCTTGGCCCGGTGCATTGCCGTGGAATGAGATTTGCCATAGAATGAGATGGTCCGCCTCCATCACATCCTATTGGCTCACTCTTGTCACGTGACATATTTAAACGTCACGCATCGATGCGCACAGTAGTGTCAGTTTGGCTATCACAGGGAGAGGATCTCCTCACCCTGTGATAGCTGAAGCTGTACGGAGCTCTCATGGCCTCTGTGGGCCGACAGAAGTTCACACATGTACGCAGCTCATACGGCTGGCTCATATACATTTACTCTATTATTACATGTACTGTTGATCCACAGCGCTATCGGGATCCCGATGCCCGATGGCGCTGTCATCAGTGTGCGTCCCCGCTAGCGCCCCACGCCCGCAGCTCTACTCCCCGTCCCATTAACGCTCAGGGAGCGGGGAACAGAAAGTAGAGCATCGGGCGCAGGTAAAGTAGTACTGCGCATGTGCAGCACTACGCGAATAACTTAACCTGCGCCCGATGCTCTACTTTCTGTTCCCCGCTCCCTGAGCGTCAAAGGGACGGGGAGTAGAGCTAAGGGGGACGGGGGAGTAGAGCTGCGGGTGTGGGGCGCTCGCGGGGACGCACACTGATGACAGCGCCTTCGGGCATTGGGATCCCGATAGCGCTGTGGATCAACAGTAAATGTATATGAGCCAGCCGTATGAGCTGCATAAATGTGTGAACTTCTGTCGGGCCACAGAGGCCATGAGAGCTCCATGCAGCTTCAGCTATCACAGGGAGAGGAGATCCTCTCCCTGTGATAGCCAAACTGACACTGCTGTGCGCATCGATGTGTGACGTTTAAATATGTCATGTGACAAGAGTGAGCCAATAGGATGTGATGGAGGCGGACCATCTCATTCTATGGCAATGCACCGGCCGCACCATGTTAAAGAAGACTTCTTGGCCCGGTGCATTGCCGTGGAATGAGATTTGCCATAGAATGAGATGGTCCGCCTCCATCACATCCTATTGGCTCACTCTTGTCACGTGACATATTTAAACGTCACGCATCGATGCGCACAGTAGTGTCAGTTTGGCTATCACAGGGAGAGGATCTCCTCACCCTGTGATAGCTGAAGCTGTACGGAGCTCTCATGGCCTCTGTGGGCCGACAGAAGTTCACACATGTACGCAGCTCATACGGCTGGCTCATATACATTTACTCTATTATTACATGTACTGTTGATCCACAGCGCTATCGGGATCCCGATGCCCGATGGCGCTGTCATCAGTGTACGTCCCCGCGAGCGCCCCACGCCCGCAGCTCTACTCCCCGTCCTCCGACCCCCCGCAGCTGTACTCCCCGTCCCTTGCAGCTGTACTCCCCGCCCCCCGCAGCTCTACTCCCCGTCCCCCGCAGCTCTTCTCCCCGTCCCCCGCATCTCTACACCCCGTCCCCCGCATCTCTACTCCCCGTCCCCTGCATCTCTACTCCCCGTCCCCCGCAGCTCTACTCCCCGTCCCCCGCAGCTCTTCTCCCCGTCCCCCGCATCTCTACACCCCGTCCCCCGCATCTCTACTCCCCGTCCCCCGCAGCTCTACTCCCCGTCCCCCACAGCTCTACTCCCCGTCCCCCGCAGCTCTTCTCCCTGTCCTACGCAGCTCTACACCCCGTCCCCCGCAGCTCTACTCCCCGTCCCCTGTGAACGCTCAGGGAGCGATCCACAGCGCTATGGGGATTCCTACGCCCGATGGCGCTGTCATCAGTGTGCGTCCCCACGAGCGCCCCACGCCCGCAGCTCTACTCCCCGTCCCCCGCAGCTCTACTCCCCGTCCCGTTAACGCTCAGGGAGCGGGGAACAGAAAATAGAGCATCGGGCGCAGGTAAAGTAGTACTGCGCATGCGCAGCACTACGCGAATTACTTGACCTGCGCCTGATTCTCTACTTCTGTTCCCCGCTCCCTTAGCGTTAACGGGACGGGGAGTAGAGCTGCGGGGGGCGGAGGACGGGGAGTAGAGCTGCGGGCGTGGGGCGCTCGCGGGGACGCACACTGATGACAGCGCTGTGGATCAACAGTAAATGTATATGAGGCAGCCGTATGAGCTACGTACATGTGTGAACTTCTGGCGGGCCACAGAGGCCATGAGAGCTCCGTACAGCTTCAGCTATCACAGGGTGAGGAGATCCTCTCCCTGTCATAGCCAAACTGACACTACTGTGCGCATCGATGCATGACGTTTAAATATGTCACGTGACAAGAGTGAGCCAATAGGATGTGATGGAGGCGGACCATCTCATTCTATGGCAAATCTCATTCCACGGCAATGCACCGGCCCCTGACAGTGGTTGTCGCACGGCCGGCCGCTAGACTGGCCGTGCCGGAAGCAATGAGGCTTCCTGGGCTGACTGCAACAGGCTGGCCAACTGACAGCAGAGGTGGCTCTAGCATAATAGGCCACCGCCTCAGTTCTCGCGTTAATGGGGGGCCTCGCTCAGGGACCCGACTAGCGCAAGTTGCTCCTCACTCTCCGGAAGACCGCCGGGATTGAAGTTTAATACAGCAGTTCCGGTTCCATCCTGCCTGCTGGTGGCGAGCCCCAGCGCTGCGCCCGACCAGCCCCTGCTGATCCTCTGCCACTTTAAGAGAAAGGGCTGCTGGGGCTGGTCGCCTGCTATAGAAACAGCTGCTGATCGGAGAAAGGGCTGCTGAAAGACCTCCTGAACCCCGCCCCCCCCCCCCCCAAAAAAAAAACCTCAGAGAGAAAACAGACGAACTGTGCAGCAGGAACAGGGGCCCAGCGTGAAAGGGGGCCCGCTGCCCTCTCCAGGTCCGGCCCCAGAGGCGAGCATTAGGCCACATACCACCGCATACTCCCCGACCACAGCAAGTTTGACAGCACCCGGATGGATGCTGCGTTCAACCACCCCTTGCAGGCGGCCCAGTGACGTCTCTAGGGGGGGGGGGGGGCAGAGTGGGCCACGGCCCCCCCTACATCATGATTGGCCCCCCCCACATCATGATTGGCCCCCCCCTTGTGCCCCCCCTAGCAGCAGTAGGTCACTAGCAGCTCTCATGGCCCTCAGGGGGGTACAGCTAGTTCACCAGTAAGGGGCCCGAGCCCCCGCTGCACCCCCCGCCCCCCGGAGCCATTTACTCCGGCATCCTTTTATTTAATAAATCTTCAGCCAGCAGCCCTGTCACCACGCAGGGGCCGCGCTATGCAGACTGGGAAGAGCAGACAGGAAGCTCCTCCCCCTCTCTCACTCCCCTGTATGCTGCTGCTGGACCTTGTGGAGCAGGCCTGCTGTGTGTATACAGGCCCGGACACCACCAGTATGGAAGACTTACCTGCCCAGTGCCCACTGCTGATGCTGCCCTTTTAAAGTAAGTAACTTGCTTGGGGGAGAGGGGGAAAGTTGTAGTTCGGGAGACAGTGGGAGGTAGTTCAGTGTTTCCCAACCAGGGGGCCTCCAGCTGTTGCAAAACTACAACTCCCAGCATTGCTTTGGCTTTATGAGCATACTGGGAGTTGTAGTTTTGCAACAGCTGGAGGCCCCCATGTTGGGGAACACTGATCTATCTATCTATCAATCTCCTATCTATCTATCTATCTATCTCATATCTATCCATCCATCTATCTATATCCATCTATTTATGCATCTATCTAATATCTATCTATCAATCTCCTATCTATCTATCTATCTATCTATCTCATATCTATCCATCCATCTATCTATATCCATCTATTTATGCATCTATCTATGTTTCTCATATCTATCTATCTCTCATCTATCTATCTCATATCTATCTATCTAACTCAGATAGATGAGAGATAGATAGACGAGAGATAGCTAGATAGATATGAGAGATAGAAAGATAAATAGATGATATATAGATAGAGAGATGATATATAGAAAGATACATACAGTAAATAGATGGATAGATAGATGATAGACCGATAGATAGATGATAGATAGATATGATATAGACAGATAGATAGGAGATAGATGATATGATATAGATAGATGGATATGATATAGATACATTTATATGATATAGATAGATAGGAGAAAGATAGATAGATCAGTTTCCCAACCAGGGGGCCTCCAGCTGTTGCAAAACTACAACTCCCAGCATTCCTTTGGCTTTATGAGCATACTGGGAGTTGTGGTTTTGCAACAGCTGGAGGCCCTCCTAGTTGGGAAACACTGATCTATCAATCATCTATCTATCTATCTATCTATCTATCCATCTATCTCCTATCTATCTATCTCATATCTATCTATCTATATCATATCTATCTCGTGTATATATATATATATATATGAATATATATATATATATATATATATATATATATCCATCTATCTATTTATGTATCTATCTATCTATCTCATATCTATCTATCTATATCATATCTATCTATCTATCTTTCTATTTATCTATCTATCTATCTCATATATATCTCAGATAGATGAGAGATAGATGAAAGATAGATATGAGAGATAGATAGATAGATGATATATAGATAGATAGATACATAAATAGATGGATATATAGATAGATATGAGATAGATAGATAAATAGATGATAGATAGATTGATAGATATATATGATATAGATAGATATGAGATAGATAGATACATAGGAGATAGATGGATATGATAGATATAGATTGATATGATATAGATAGAATATAGAAATATAGATAGATAAAGAACAATATGATGCAGCACGCCACAAGTTTGCAGAAAATGGTGGTTTATTCCATCATGTGCATGGACTATGGACTATGCACATGATGGAATAAACCACCATTTTCTGAAAACTTGTGGCGTGTTGCATCATATTGTTCTTTGTCTGGATTGAGGAACCAGTGGACCCAGGTTCCAAGTATGCGGGCACCCCGACTTCCCTCTAATTTCTGGATTTTGGTTGTGCCGTTTTTATTTGTTTTAGATAGATAGCTAGAAAGAAATAGTATCTATCATCTATCTATCCATCTATCTATCTATCTCATATCTATTATCTATCTCATATCTATTATCTATCTCATATCTATTATCTATCTCATATCTATCATCTATCTATCTCATATCTATTATCTATCTCATATCTATCATCTATCCATCTATCTATATATCATCTATCTATCTACAAAACTAAAGATCCAGCGGCACTCCCAGATAAGGTGCAAAAACAAAGTGTTTTATTCCCCCATGTATGTGTGACGTTTCAATAGCATCCCGCCATCTTTATCATACGTACAGTTGTACATTCTGTAGTCTCTGTGACATCACTGTGCTTCTTATTAAAAACACAAAATTGGTCCCCAACAGCGGGAGTACCTGGGAAGTGATTCATATATTGAATCATGATTGGAGTAATACTAGGATATCTGGGATAGGCTGGATATGGATGTCGCTGACTGATGATGATAGGGAGATGGTCTATAAATACCCCCTGCCGCCATTTTGGAGTGTTGTTGGCACATATTGCCTCTTGAGAACGCCGTGGTGACGGCGAAACATGTAGAGGCGGCAATTTTGTGTTTTTAATAAGTGTCACAATTGGGATGTTGGGCTTCTGCAGAGCCCCGAACACTGGAGTAATGTTGCTCCAATAACTATATTATTCTCCCATGTGACACTGTATTTTTAATCATCACCTTCTGGATTTGTTATCTTTTAATATATACACAATTAAAAGTTATGTTTTAGTGGGGGAGTAATTTGAGGTGTTTTGCACCCCAGGCTGCGGCCTTGGGGTTTGGATAATTATATTGTTTTGGCCTCTTAGCCCCTTATTGGGTCAATTTGTAGTTTTTGATCACTGTGCTTCATAAACTGTGACATCACTGTGCTTCATCCTGTAATTTGATGTCACTGTGTATAACAACCCTGTAGTGACATCACAGTTTATTATTCTTGAATGCTGACTTCACTGTGTATATTTTCCCGGTACAATGACATCACTGTATAGTTACCCTCTACTGTGACAACACTGCGTTTATTAACCCTGTAGTGGCAAAACTGTTTACTGTCCCTGTACAGAGACATTACTGTTTATATTAACTCTGAACTGTGCATATTTACCCTGTATTGTCACTCGCAGTGCAAGGTAAATATGTACAGTGATATTAGGGTATACAGGCTTAATATATACAGTGATGTCACAGTGCAGTGTAAGTATCAACAGTGATGTTGCAGTATAGAGATAACACACAGTGATGTTATAGTTCAGAGATAATATACACAGTGATGTCACAGTACAGGAATAATACACACAGTGATGTCACAGTACAGGGATAATGCACAGTGATGTCACAGCACAGGGATAATACACAGTGATGTCACAGTACAGGGATAATACACAGTGATGTCACAGTACAGGGATAATACACAGTGATGTCACAGTACAGGGATAATACACAGTGATGTCACAGTACAGAGATAATACACACAGTGATGTCACAGTACAGGAATAATAAACAGTGATGTCACAGTACAGGGATAATATACAGAGTGATGTCACAGTACAGGGATAATACAAAGTGATGTCACAGTACAGGGATAATATACAGAGTGATGTCACAGTACAGGCACAATACACAGTGATGTCACAGTACAGAGATAATACACAGTGATGTCACAGTACAGGGATAATACAAAGTGATGTCACAGTACAGGGATAATACACACAGTGATGTCACAGTACAGGGACAATACACAGTGATGTCACAGTACAGATATAATACACACAGTGATGTCACAGTACAGAGATAATACACACAGTGATGTCACAGTTCAGAGATAATACACACAGTGATGTCACAGTACAGGGATAATACACACAGTGATGTCACAGTACAGAGATAATACACAGTGATGTCACAGTACAGAGATAATACACACAGTGATGTCATATTACAGGGATAATACACAGAGTGATGGCACAGTACAGAGATAATACACAGTGACGTCAAAGTACAGGGATAATACACAGTGATGTCACAGTACACAGATAATACACAGTGATGTCACAGTACAGGGATAATACAAAGTGATGTCACAGTACAGGGATAATACACACAGTGATGTCACAGTACAGGGACAATACACAGTGATGTCACAGTACAGATATAATACACACAGTGATGTCACAGTACAGAGATAATACACACAGTGATGTCACAGTTCAGAGATAATACACACAGTGATGTCACAGTTCAGAGATAATACACACAGTGATGTCACAGTACAGGGATAATACACACAGTGATGTCACAGTACAGAGATAATACACACAGTGATGTCACATTACAGGGATAATACACAGAGTGATGGCACAGTACAGAGATAATACACAGTGACGTCACAGTACAGGGATAATACACAGTGATGGCACAGTGCAGAGATAATACACAGTGATGTCACATTACAGGGATAATACACAGAGTGATGGCACAGTACAGAGATAATACACAGTGATGTCACAGTACAGGGATAATACACAGTGATGTCACAGTATAACCATCTCACAGCCGGACCACCATGTAATTTCAGCAGAAAACAAAGCAGGGCCCCATGTTCAAGTTTCGCCTAAGGCCTCACAAAGTCTAGAGCCGCCTCTGGTCGGCCCTACCATGGGACCCGGTGGGACCATAAGTCCCAGGTGGCACTTTTCAGGGGTGGCATTTTGCTGCCCCCTTTTTTTTTGTGCCTAGTAGGTTCATGGTAGGGTTGGCGCTGCCGCTGCTCACTGTTCTAAAGCAGCTGCGGGGTATAATAGCGCAGCGGGCACTTTAGACAGTGAGTCTGCCTCCGGCCGACCGGGGTCTGACGAGGGACGTCGCACAAGTGACGTACTTCTGCAGACCCACTCAGGAGGACGTCAGTGACGTCACTCGTCAGGCCGCCGCTGGAGAGGAGAAGCGCTGTGCAGGGCAGGTAAGTTTGTCTGTGTGTGTGTCTGTGTCTCTCTGTGTGTTTGGGGGGGGGGGGGGGGGGGCTATGGCTACCTAATGTGAGCAGGGGTGTGGAAATTTAAAAAAAAAAACTACTTGTCCAAGGGACTAAAGCGGAACACAATCCACTTGTCCTGGTAGACAAAATAATTACGACCAAAATAGTCTGATTCCCCCCACTAGACCACCAGGGATGGATATAAGATTCCTTTAGACACTGCTGACAGCGATGATCTAATGGTTTAATAGGTGATCACAGCATGCCAGGGTATTAGAGGTGGGAGAGCTGTAGCTCCTCTTACACCCGAGGCAACCACAGAAAAGTCTAGATGTAACTTTTTGATCACCATAAAAAATTTCTCAATGAAGTGACCAAAAATTAACAATTCTGGACTATTCTTTTACATTTACACCGTTCACCGTACGGTTTAATTAACATCATATTTTAATAGTCTGGATATTTCCACATGCAGAGACCCGACTTATGTTTATTTTTGTACATTATTTTTATTTAAAGAAAATTGGAAACTTTTATTAGGAAAGGGGCTTATTCACATATATACGCACTTTTTCAAAAATTTTAATCACTATTTTTCAGTCTTCATAGGGACTTATGTGTTACTGGGGGGGGGGGGGGGGGGGCTCTGCTTCTCCAGTTTGTGTGGTGCATTTTGTGTCAGAAAATGCTGGAAGTTGCATTTAGTTACTAGATAACTACAACTCCCAGCATGCCCTGATGCAGCCTATGGTTGTTTGGGTGTTGCAGCATGTTGCACTGTATAGTAGTACAGTTAAGGTTATTGTGGAACATGCTGGGAGTTGTAGTTTTGGTTCATGTCAGCTGCAGAGCCATAGGCTGTGTCAGGGAATACTGGGAATTGCAGTTAGTAACTACAACACCCAGCATGCCCTGATGCAGCCTATGGCTCTGCAGCTGACCCGAACCAACACTACAACTCCCAGCATGTTGCACTTTATAGTTCTACAGTTTAGGTTATGGTGCAACATGCTGGGAGTTGTAGTTTTGGTTCGGGTGTGTTTGCGTGCATCCGTGGGGCCCTTGGTCGGCGGGTGAGTATTAAGGGGGCGGGATTCTGGGGGTGCAATTCAGTGCGGGTGGCCAGAAGACACTAAAAATAAAAAGCTAGATGGCACAACTGGCGGTGGCGGCAGTGCCCCCCCCCCCCCCCACATCATAAATTACATACACACATCACAGATACATCATACACATATACACTCGCACCATACATATACACCATACATATGCACACATCATACATACACCCGCCACTGCCCCCCCCACATCATAAATTACATACACACATCACAGATACATCATACACATATACACTTGCACCATACATATACACCATACATATGCACACATCATACATACACCCGCCACTGCCCCCCCCCCACATCATAAATTACATACACACATCACAGATACATCATACACATATACACTCGCACCATACATATACACCATACATATGCACACATCATACATACACCCGCCACTGCCCCCCCCCCACATCATAAATTACATACACACATCACAGATACATCATACACATATACACTCGCACCATACATATACACCATACATATGCACACATCATACATACACCCGCCACTGCCCCCCCCACATCATAAATTACATACACACATCACAGATACATCATACACATATACACTCGCACCATACATATACACCATACATATGCACACATCATACATACACCCGCCACTGCCCCCCCCACATCATAAATTACATACACACATCACAGATACATCATACACATATACACTCGCACCATACATATACACCATACATATGCACACATCATACATACACCCGCCACTGCCCCTCCCACATCATAAATTACATACACACATCACAGATACATCATACACATATACACTCGCACCATACATATACACCATACATATGCACACATCATACATACACCCGCCACTGCCCCCCCCACATCATAAATTACATACACACATCACAGATACATCATACACATATACACTCGCACCATACATATACACCATACATATGCACACATCATACATACACCCGCCACTGCCCCCCCACATCATGAATTACATACACACATCACAGATACATAATACACATATACACTCGCACCATACATATACACCATACATATGCACATATCATACATACACCCGCCACTGCCCCCCCCCCACATCATAAATTACATACACACATCACAGATACATCATACACATATACACTCGCACCATACATATACACCATACATATGCACACATCATACATACACCCGCCACTGCCCCCCCCACATCATAAATTACATACACACATCACAGATACATCATACACATATACACTCGCACCATACATATACACCATACATATGCACACATCATACATACACCCGCCACTGCCCCCAACATCATATATTACATACACACATCACACACTTATGCTATACATATACACACACACACACACACACACACACATCATACATACACCCACCACTGCCCCCACATCATATATTACATACACACATCACACACTATACATATACACACCCACACATCATACATACACCCACCACTGCCCCCACATCATATATTACATACACACATCACACACTATACATATACACACACACACACATCATACATACACCCACCACTGCCCCCACATCATATATTACATACACACATCACACACTCACACTATACATATACACACACACACACATCATACATCCACCCACCACTGCCCCCACATCATATATTACATACACACATCACACAGACATCATACACACATTACACATACACTCACACTGTACATATACACACACACATCATACATACACCGCTGCCCACCCCACATCATACATCACATACATACACACATCGACAGACATCATACACACATCATACATCACATACATACACACATCATACACACATTATCCATTACATACATACATCACATACATACACACATCATGCACACATTATCCATTACAGACACACATCACACATAGACAGACATCATAAACACAGTATACATTACATACACACATCACACATAGACAGACATTATACACACAGTATACATTACATACACACATCACACATAGACAGACATCATACACACAGTATACATTACATACACATCACACATAGACAGACATCATACACACAGTATACATTACATACACATCACACATAGACAGACATCATACACACAGTATACATTACATACACACATCACACATAGACATACATCATACACACAGTATACATTACATACACACATCACACATAGACATACATCATACACACATCATACATTACATACACATCACACATAGACAGACATCATACACACATTATACATTACATACACATCACACATAGACAGACATCATACACACAGTATACATTACATACACATCACACATAGACAGACATCATACACACAGTATACATTACATACACACATCACACATGGACAGACATCATACACACAGTATACATTACATACACACATCACACATAGACAGACATCATACACACATCATACATTACATACACATCACACACAGACCTTATAGACACATCATACATTACATACACATCACACACAGACATTATACACACATCATACATTACATACACATCACACACAGACATTATACACACATCATACATTACATACACATCACACACAGACATTATACACACATCATACATTACATACACATCACACACAGACATTATACACACATCATACATTACATACATATCGCACACAGACATTATACACACATCATACATTACATACACATCACACACAGACATTATACACACATCATACATTACATACACATCACACATTATACATTACATACACATCACACATTATACATTACATACACATCACACATAGACATCATACACACATACATTACATACACATCACACACAGACATTATACACACATTATACATTACATACACATCACACACAGACATTATACACACATTATACATTACATACACATCGACATCATACACACATTATACATTACATACACATCATACATAGGCATCATACACACATTATACATTACATACACATCACACATAGACATCATACACACATTATACATTACATACACATCACACATAGACATCATACACACATTATACATTACATACACATCACACATAGACATCATACACACATTATACATTACATACACATCACACACAGACAGACATACACACATCATGCATTACATACACATCACACACAGACATTATACACACATTATACATTGCATACACATCACACATAGACATCATACACACATTATACATTACATACACATCACACATAGACATCATACACACATTATACATTACATACACATCACACATTATACATTACATACACATCACACATTATACATTACATACACATCACAAATAGACATCATACACACATTATACATTACATACAAATCACACACAGACATTATACACACATCATACATTACATACACATCACACACAGACAGACATTATACACACATCATACCTTACATACACATCACACACAGACATTATACACACATTATACATTACATACACATCACACACAGACAGACATCATACACACATCATACATTACATACACATCACACACAGACATTATACACACATTATACATTACATACACATCACACATAGACATCATACACACATTATACATTACATACACATCACACATAGACATAATACACACATTATACATTACATACACATCACACATAGACATCATACACACATTATACATTACATACACATCACACATAGACATCATACACACATTATACATTACATACACATCACACATAGACATCATACACACATTATACATTACATACACATCACACAGACATCATACACACATTATACATTACATACACATCGACATCATACACACATTATACATTACATACACATCACACACAGACAGACATCATACACACATCATACATTACATACATTACATACACATCACACATTATACACACATTATACATTACATACACATCACACATAGACATCATACACACATTATACATTACATACACATCACACACAGACATTATACACACATACACTCACACCATACATATACAACCACCCTTCCTGTCCCCGCCACCTGCATTCTCTGCCTCCTCACCTGAGCCACCATGAGTGGACATCAGAGCTGTAGTCCCGGCCGGTGTGAGGTTACATGGGTTTGAAAATCTCCCCTCACACCGGACGTCCTCTCCTCTCTCCCCTCACCCGCTCTGTTTTCCCCGTACAAACATGCAACTTCCCCGTGGTGGATTAGGTCCTGTGAAGAAAGAGCGGGGGGAGGGATAGAGCTGTGTGCGGGGGAGGAGCTGTGTGCCGAGCTGTGGACATCCTTTCTCTCCCCCTGTCTTCTTTTGTTATGTGTAGCTGCGTCCTCCATCCTCCGGGAGGATTAGATAAGGGGGCGTGGCTCAATTATGTAATGCGAACGTGCGACCTCGGACTCTGCGGTCAGCTGGGGGCCCCCGCTGCCCCCTCCATACTTGCATCCGCTCCTGCGCCTCACACCGGCAGTAAAGAAAAATATTGGGGAAGTTGGTCTGTCCCTGCTAGCCCGATACAGGCCTAAATCTATAAACAATTCACCTGCCCGGCGCCCAAAACTACTTGTCCTGGGCGTCGGGCGATAGAATTTCCACATCCCTGTGTGAGGAATCTATGCTACTTAATGTGGATAAACTATATTACCTAATGCGGGGAATCTGTGCTACCTAATGTGGGGAAACTATGCTACCTAATGTGGGGAAACTATGCTACCTAATGTGGGGAAACTATGTTGCCTAATGTGGGGAATCTGTGCTACCTAATGTGTGGAAACTATGCTACCTAATGTGGAGAAACAATGTTACCTAATGTGGGGAATCTGTGCTACCTAATGTGGGGAAACTATGCTACCTAATGTAGGGAAACTATGCTACCTAATGTGGGGAAACTATGTTACCTAATGTGGGGAATCTGTGCTACCTAATGTGGGCAAACTATGCTACCTAATGTGGGGAAACTATGTTACCTAATGTGGGGAATCTGTGCTACCTGATGTGATGAAACTATGCTACCTAATGTGGGGAAACTATGTTACCTAATGTGGGGAATCTGTGCTATTTAATGTGGGGAAACTATGCTACCTAATTTGGGGAAACTATGTTACCTAATGTGGGGAAACTATGCTACCTAATGTGGGGAAACTATGCTACCTAATGTGGGGAATATATGCTACCTAATGTGGGGAAACTGCTACCTAATGTAGGGAATATATGCTACCTAATGTGGGGAAACTATGCTACTTAATGTGAGGAAACTATGCTACCTAATGTGGGGAATCTATGCTACCTAATGTTGGGAATCTATGCTACCTAATGTGGGGGGGCTTGAATGAGCTGCGGCATATGGGAGGCCTTAATAAATAATTAGAAACTTATACAGGGGGGGTCCTCCCGAGCAAGTGACATATGGGAGTCCACCTGAGTAAGTGACACATGGAGGGGGGGGGTCCTGAACAATTGATGTTTTTTTTGGGGGGGGGGCCCAGGCACATTCTTTGCACAAGGGCCCTCTGCTGTCTGTGTCCGCCCCTGCCTCACACCCTCTGTGGCTCTGCCTCCCCACCTGTAAGAGGAGCTCCAGGATCCCCCTGTAATGGTGCCGGCATCTTTGTAAAAAGCAGCAGGTCAGTAGGAGGTCAGCCCGTCCTGAAGTCCCAGTGACTGTGGCCGGGCCTGGCAGCATGCATGATGTAATGTCAGTCTGTGCTGTGCCCTATGACCTGTCTGGCCTATACTATATACAAAGTAGTATATGCAGTATGATGCTGCCGGAGGGCACAGCACAGACATTGGTATAGAGTGATATACTGCTAAGCTGTGTGAGGTACCTGCTATATATATATATAGCACCCAGGGCAGTGGGTACAGCTCAGTGTCCTCTGAACTGGCTAGCCCATACTACACAATGTGGGCATACTGGGAGTTATAGTTTTGCCACAGCTGGAGGCACCCTGGTTAAGAATCAATGAGAGAGTGCCTAAAAACCTCCATCTCATTGTTTCTTAACCAGGGTGCCTCCAGCTGTTGCAAAACTACACCTCCCAGCATGCCTTTGGCAATGTAGACATGGTGGGAGTTGTAGTTTTGCCATAGCTAGAGGCACCCTGATTAAAGGATAAGTTTCATGCTCAAAAACATTTCCCCTATCCGAAGTTTTAGATTGCGGGAGGTCCAACCACTGGTGCCCCCTGCGATCACTTGTTTGGAGCCCCCATGCACTAGCACAAGTGCGCGGCTCTCCCATAGAACTATATGGAGGGGGCGTGGCGGCCTCCGCTTCAGGCGAAGGTCGTGATGCGCTCTTGTGCTAGTGCACGGGGGCTCCAAACAGGAGATCGCAGGGGGCCCCAGCAGTCGGACCCCCCCCACCTCGCGATGTAAAGCTTAAGGGGAAAGATTTTGAGCATGAGACTTTTCCTTTAAGAGACAATGAGATGTGCCTATTTACCTCCATCTTATTGTTTCTCAACCAGGGTGCCTCCAGCTGTTGCAAAACTATGTATCTATCTCATATGTATCTATCCATCTCTCTCATATCGATCTCTATCTCATATCTATCTATCTCCTATCTATCTCCTATCTATCTATCATCTCCTATCTATCTATCTCATATCTATCTATCTATCTCCTATCTATCTATCTATCTATCTATCATGTCATATCTGTCTATCTATCTCATATCTATCTATCTATCTATCTATCTCATATCTATCTCATCTCCATCTATCTATCTCATATCTATCTATCTATCTCATATCTATCTATCTATCTCATATCTATCTATCTATCTATCTCATATCTATCTATCTATCTCATATCTATCTATCTCATATCTATCTATCTATCTATCTCATATCTATCTATCTATCTATCTATCTCATATCTATCTATCTATCATCTCATATATATCTATCTATCTCCTATCTATCTATCTATCATCTCATATCTATCTATCTATCTATCTCATATCTATCTATCTACCTATCTCATATCTATCTATTTCCTATCTATCTATCTATCTATCTATCATCTCATATCTATCTATCTATCTATCTATCTCATATCTATCTATATATCTATCTCATATCTATCTGTCTCATATCTATCTATCTCATATCTATCTCATATTTATCTCATATCTATCTATCTATCTATCTATCTCATATCTATCTCATATCTATCTATCTCATATCTATCTATCTATCTCATATCTATCTATCTATCTCATATCTATCTACCTATCTATCTCATATCTATCTATCTATCTATCTATCATCTCATATCTATCTATCTATCTATCTCCTATATATCTATCTATCTCCTATCTATCTATCTATCTATCTATCTCCTATCTATCTATCTATCTCCTATCTATCTATCTATCTATCTCCTATCTATCTATCTATCTCCTATCTATCTATCTCATATCTATCTATCTATCTCATATCGATCTATCTCATATCTATCTATCTATCTCATATCTATCTATCTCATATCGATCTCTCCATCTCATATCTATCTATCTATCTCATATCTATCTATCTATCTCATATCTATGTATCTACCATCTCTCTCTCATATATATCTATCTATCATATCTCTCTCATATCTATCTCATATATATCTATCTCTCTCATATCTTTTTATATTCTATCTATCTATATCTATCTATCTATCTCATATCTATCTATATTCTATCTATCTATCTATCTCATATCTATCTATTTATCTATCTATCTCATATCTATCTCATATCTATCTATCTATCTATCTATCTATCTCATATCTATCTATATTCTATCTATCTATATCTATCTATCTCATATCTATCTATTTATTTATCTATCTCATATCTATCTCATATCTATCTATCTATCTATATCATATCAATCTACTATCTATCTATCTATCTATCTATCTATCTATCTATCTATCTATCTATCTATCTAGTCCAAATAAAAGCAGCACCTCCAGACAATACTTCAGACTTGTAGATGGTGCAAGCACTTAGGGGGAGATTTATTAAAACCTGTGCAGAGGAAAAATTGCCCAGTTGCCCATAGCAACCAATCAGATCGCTCCTTTCATTTTTCACCAACGTTTCGGTGATCTCTCATCATCACCATTTTCAAGACTTGAAAATGGTGATGAGAGATCACCGAAACATTGTCTACTGCATCATGGAAGAAAACACTGCTAGTTTGATTCACGGATATTGGTGTGCTGCATATATTTACTTTATCTATCTATCTATCTATCTGTCTATCTATCTCTCTCATATCTATCTATCTATCTATCTATCTCATATCTATCACATATTTATCTATCCATCTCATATCTATCTGTCTATCTATCTATCTCATATCTCTCTTATATCTATCTCATATCTATCTGTCTATCTATCTCATATCTCTCTTATATCTATCTCATATCTATATGTTTATCTATCTATCTCATATCTATCTATCTATCTATCTATCTATCTATCTATCTATCTAGACAAAGAATAAGTCAGCCAGCACTTTAGTTGATACCAAACTATTATATGGACCTGGCCTACAGGTGCATGCTACTAGGCTAGATATACAGCAACAGAAGAATGCAGCAGCACACTGACAGCACAAAGATATAGGTGCAACATGAATATGCAGTTAAAACATGAAGAGCTATTCAGCTATGGTGTAATAGATGCAAATGTGAAACTATGAAATAGTGAGGCACTTAGCTCGCAAATTTGTCTCCGCCGGCGGTCAAATAGCTTGGACCGTCCCACCGCGATAAGGTGGCCTCCTTGGGACGGACCCTACACTGTGAATATGCCTCTGTGTGAACAGTTCAGTAAGCATGTCAGGGTCTGGAACATCCAAGACACCTTATATACACACCTGATAGAGGTGGGTGGGGTGCCAAGGGAGGCCACCTTATCGCGGTGGGACGGTCCAAGCTATTTGACCGCCGGCGGAGACAAATTTGCGAGCTAAGGGGGAGATGTATCATTGCATTTAGACCATTTTTCACGTCTACAAATTTTGCGCAATTGCGCTTTTTTTGCATAGAGCTGCGTTTTTTTTGGTGGACAGTTTTCTAAAGTTGTCACCAGTTTGGTCTACAGTACACCACCTAATCCAGTGGACTGGTATTTATCAATTGCGCAAAAAAAAAAGTAGATGTTTTTTTTGCGCAATTGCGCTTTTTTGCAAGAAAAGTAGTCTAAACCTAAGAGTGCTAGCAAGGACTCGTAGAAAATGGCATACGGTGGAAGATGCAGGTGGGGGAAGCAGGAGCCGTCTCTCAGCACTGCAGTACTACAACTACTCCCATCATGGGACAGAATCTGTCCCATAATGGGAGTAGTTGTAGTACTGCAGCACTGAGAGACGCACATCCCCCGTCTGTGGGACTCTATTGTGACTGTTAGGACTACTACTCCAATCATGGACAGACTCTGTCCATTATGGGAGTTGTAGTCCTGGGGCTGAAGGACAGATCGCAGCAGGTCATTCTCCAGAGACCCGCTGCAATCTGCATTTATTAACTTAAAAAGCCGTCGGTACATGCGGCTCTACTGCGCTACCGCCGGCTCCCGTATGCAGATGTCACAATTCATAATCCCCGCCTCCGGGAGAGGGGAGCTCTGATTGGTGGAAAGCTATTCACCACTATACACCAATCAGAGCTCCTGTCTTCTGGTGGGGATTATGAATTGTGACAGGTCTATACAGGGGAGCGAGTGGAGCCGCTTCTACTGTATATAATTGTTATGTGTATTTCCCCCCCAGACTAATACTGACCCCTTCTATAGTGAGCGCTGGGACCGCTGTGTGATTGACAGGTCCCCAGCGCAAGTGTCCGGCCCCACTGACCTTTATATGTTATAAATCTTTATGATACACACTGTCCGTCCTCCTCTTCATTCTTCTGATACCGGAGCCGCGCGGCTTCTGCTTTCACTATAGTCAGAGCGCCCCCTACCGTTGTCTGGCCCCAGCCCCGTGCAGTGTGGAGGCAGGGAGGGGGCGCTCTGTCTATAGACTATGATACAGAAGCCGCGCGTCTCCGGTATCAGAAGAATGAAGAGGAGGACGGGCAGTGTGTATCATAAAGATTTATTACATATAAAGGTCAGTGGGGCCGGACACTTGCGCTGGGGACCTGTCAATCACACAGCGGTCCCAGCGCTCACTATAGAAGGGGTCAGTATTAGTCTGGGGGGGGGGGGGGGTACAGTACACATAACAATTATATACTGTAGAAGCGGGTCCACCTGCTCCCCTGTATAGACCTGTCACAATTCATAATCCCCGCCAGAAGACAGGAGCTCTGATTGGTGTATAGTGGTGAATAGCTTTCCACCAATCAGAGCTCCGGTCTCCCGGCGGCGGGGATTATGAATCGTGACATCTGTATACAGGAGGCGGCGGGGAGTGCAGTGTTGCCGCATGTACCGCTGGCTTTTTAAGTTAGTAAATGCAGATCGCAGCGGGTCTCTGGAGAATGACCTGCTGCGATCTGTCCTTCAGCCCGAGGACTACAACTCCCATCATGGACAGAGCCTGTCCATGATGGGAGTAGTAGTCCTAACAGTCACAATACAGTTTCACAGCTGGGGGATGTGTAAGAGCCATCCCTCAGCACTGTGGTACTACAACTACTCCCATCATGGGACACAACATTTCCCATGATGGGAGTAGTAGTCCAAGGGCAGACTGACGGATCTCAGGGGTCGCACTCTTGAGACCCCTTGCAACTTCTCCGCCCCTGCCCCCTAGTGATGACATCATTAGGGGGCGGAGCTTCACAGTCCAGGCCTGAAGCCAGGGTGGTAAGTATGGCTCTGTTCTCATTATGCGTTTTGCATAATGGGAACAGAGCCTTTCTGGCAGTGTGTTCCCAAACTGGGAGACTCCAGCTGTTGTTTACCTACAGCCCCCATGATGGGAGTTGTAGTTTAGCAACAATTGGAGGCTCCCTCTTTAGGAACACACTGCATTATGTGCGCTCTCCCCAGGGGAGAGCGCCAAAAATGTACTGACCCATTTTTCGTGTTTTTATTGTCATTTCAGATAAGTGAATGCAGAGGACTACCTGAGATTCGGTGGAGTGTGACGATGACTAGCATTTTTTTAATGTCAATAAAAGGGTTAACGAGGGCTGTGGGGGAGTGTTTTTTTAAATACATTTTTTATTTCATGTGTTGTGTTTTTTATAATTGAAATTTCAGGCTTAGTAGTGGAAGCCGTATTGTAGACGGAATCTATTACTAAGCTGGCCTTAGCGTTAGCCCCGAAAACAGCTAGCACTAACCCCCAATTATTACCCCACAATTATCACCGCCACAGGGGTGCCGGGAAGAGCCGGTATCAACAGGCCCGGAGCATCAAAAATAGCGCTCCTTGGCATAGGCGGTAACAGGCTGGGGTTATTTAGGCTGGGGAGGGCCAGTAACAATGGTCCTTGCCCATTCTGGTAATGTCAGGCTGTTGCTGATTGGTTGGTGTCTGATTGACACTGAAAATATGGGGAATCCTATGTGTTGTTTTTTTTTTGTAATAAAAAAAAGTGTGTGGTTCCCCATATTTTCAGTGTCAGTCAGATACCAACCAATCACAACAGCCTGACGTTACCAGTGTGGGCGAGAACCATTGTTACTGGCTCTCCCCAACCTAAATAACCCCAGCCAGGAGTGCTATTTTTGACACTCCAGGCCTGTTGGTACTGGCTCTTCCCGGCAACCCTGTGGCGGTGGGTAACGGGGTAATAATAGGGGGTTAGTGCTAGCTGTTTTTGTGGCTAACGCTAAGCCAGGCATTGAAAAAAAATGTAAATAAAAAAAAACACTCCCCACACAGCCCTCATTAAACCTTTTATTGACATTAAAAAAAAGCTGGTCATCATCGCAATACACTGAATCTGACGTAGTCCTCCCCATTCACGTATCTGAAAAGAGAAAAAAAAAAAGGTTAGGACATCATTTGCGATCTCACCTGGTGAGTGCGCCCATACTGCAGTGTGTAACAGGGAGCCTCCAACTGTTCTTGTCTGCCTACTGTATCCTGTATATACAGTCATCTATAGATGGCTGTATATACAGGAGAGCGCACAAAGATTTAACTCAGAGCTGCAGTGTGGGTTAATTCTTTCCTTGCTGGGCTCCTGTATAGTATACATGGATACACTATGCCCCCTGTATACTATACAGTGGGCGGAGGTAAGTAGTGATGCTCTCCACCCTGTATATGTATATGCTATACATCACTCCTCACCTCCTTACACCCCGTGGGGCTGGCGCTCTGCATCCGACCCATGGAGTAGTACCTGCAGTGAAAAAAATGCACACAGGGTACAAAAATGTTTGTTTCCGCACACCAGCAAAAATGCAAGAAAAAACACAAGGGGAGAGATTAATCAAAACCTATGTAGAGGAAGAGTGGTGCAGTTGCCCATAGCAACCTATCAGATTGCTCCTTTCATTTTTGTAAAGAAGCAATCTGATTGGTTGTCATGGGCAACTGCACTACTCTTTCTCTGTACAGTTTTTGATAAATCTCCCCCCCAAAAAACCTCAGTGAAATCCTGAAAAACAATAGAACGAAAGCCCAGCGTCCAGGATACACCACTATTCCTGTGAGGTGTAGATCAGGTCTACAAATAGAACTTTGTGGAGATTTAGACCATTGCACGAAATTTATCATGGGGCTTGCACAAGTTTGATAAATTTGGAGAAATTGCTCCAAATTTAGACCAACCAAAATGATCTACAAAAAACGTCTACCAACAACAACATTGATACATCTCCCCCTAAGTGCCTCACTATTTCATAGTTTCACATTTGCATCTATTACACCATAGCTGTATAGCTCTTCATGTTTTAACTGCATATTCATGTTGCACCTATATCTTTGTGCTGGCAGTGTCCTGCTGCATTCTTCTGTTGCTGTATATCTATCTATCTATCTATCTCATATCTATCTGTCTATCTATCTATCTCATATCTATCTATCTATCTAGAAAAATAAAGCCAGTGCAGTACTCCATAAAGTGAAAAACGGGGTGATTTATTCCATCAAAAAAACGTTACCTAATGGGGGCATAACCTACCTGATGAAACTACCTACTGGGGGCATTACCTATCTGGGGGCACTACCTACTGGGGGCATTACCTTCTACATACCTACTGGGGGCATTACCTACTACATGCTTACTGGGGGCAATAAATACGACCTACCTGGAGGCATCAACTACTACCTACTGGGGATATTACCTACCTGGAGGCATCACCTACTAGGTACATTATCGATCTGCTTGGGTATCCTATCTTATAGGGGTATTCCCTACCTACCCACTGTGGGCTTTACCTGTGTGATGGGGGAAACGTTGTAAAGGGACCTGTCTACCCCCTTGAGTGACCAACTGCCTAAAGGAGGGGGGGCTACCTACTCTTCCCCCCAACCCACTTTTCTACCCACTATACTGAGCGCTATAAGCGCTGGAAAAGTGCAGAGTCTTAAATGTTTGTTTGGCAGGTTCTGTGGAGTTGTGGCTGGAAGAAATAGTCATGACGGTCTGGGCCGGATGGATAAGAAAAGGAAATTGACTGACACCGATCAGAGAAGACGTCACCTGATGTAACTTTATGTAATCTCTTATATGGTCTGTAGAGCCTGTGTAGAGCTGAGGCACTAACTTCTGTGTAAAGGGGTTTATTCAGTATTTGTATGGTAATATTATCCTGTTACTATGTGGAGGTAATGTGTAGTCATAGTGTGGTACAATTATTTGAACCTTGTATAGAGCTGTTGTTGGTTATACTGGTCTGTGGTCTATGGTCTATTTATCAACTGCTGGTTTGGTGTATGTTGAGTAACTTATACAAAGTAAGAGATTATTATTATTATTATTATTGTCTTCTATTCTTTAAAGTAAACATTTTTGGATTATTCTTAGTTCTGACCCAGTTGCATGGAATAATGGTCTACTGTAGTGTTTTCCAACCAGGGTGCCTCCAGCTGTTGCAAAACTACATTTTCCAGCATGCCCAAGCAGCCAAAAGCTGTCTGGACATGCTGGAGGCACCCTGGTTGGGAAAAGCTGGTCTACAATAAAGCTATTGAAGTGCAAAGTTCATATTCATATTTATGTATGTGTTTTAAAATGAATGCTTTCCCCTTTTATGAACAAGTATATAATTACGATATGCCATGAGCTTGAAAAATTACGCAATATGGGGCTGGTATGCAACTTTTTCCAGGGCTGGTTTTTATCCCCAGTCCGGCCCTGCCCGTGGCTGTTGGTTTTATACCGTTTGGGGACAGCCAAGGAGGCGTCAGCAGGCAACACAGGTAAGTGTGTGCTTGTGTGTGTGTGTTTCCTATGCAGATCCTAAACCCAGTATCAAATGCAAGTAGGAGGAGTAAGAAGGGTTCCTGCCAAAGCCAGGTTATGGATTGCATTTAAAAATGGTCCATCAGAGTGAAATGGACTCCCATCTTCCTGCTTAGCAATAATGATATGGGTTTAGGGTCTGCTGTGTGTACTGGTGGGTGACTGCCACCCAGCCAGAGTGTGTATGGGAGGCTGCCAGCCAGCCTCCCTTCCTACAAGTAGTGATGGTGCATGTGAAGGGGACAGCGTTGGTTCCTCCCCTTTCACAGTTAGCACTTCTCATCCTTCCTTTTGGCTGGTATCAAATGTGGTGTCTGTTTATATCAGTTTAATATCTGATATGTCCCCTATCTGATAGCAGATATTAAGTGCACCACCAGGTTTCAGTGTTGGAAAGAAAGGTTATCTGTTTATTTGCTGCAACTGCTTGCTGGCTAGTCCAGTGGGCCCCTACTGCAGGCAAAAGACAATAGGTGGTGCCTATGTGCCTAGGTGGATAGGACATCAGCTATGAGGCATTTGTTTGTACAAACTGCTGCTCACAACTAATATTGTAATATAGTGTCTCCATCTGCTGGTGGTATTGAATA
>NW_026607990.1:0-96297 GCF_029499605.1 Hyla sarda | reverse complement strand
TAACTCTCTGAGTACAGATAATGTATAGATGTGACCTGCAGTCCTATGTAACACCACAGATAACAGTGATAACTCTGAGTACAGATAATGTATAGATGTGACCTGCAGTCCTATGTAACACCACAGATAACAGTGATAACTCTCTGAGTACAGATAATGTATAGATGTGACCTGCAGTCCTATGTAACACCACAGATAACACAGTGATATCTCTCTGAGTACAGATAATGTATAGCTGTGACCTGCAGTCCTATGTAACACCACAGATAACAGTGATAACTCTCTGAGTACAGATAATGTATAGATGTGACCTGCAGTCCTATGTAACACCACAGATAACACAGTGATAACTCTCTGAGTACAGATAATGTATAGATGTGACCTGCAGTCCTATGTAACACCACAGATAACACAGTGATAACTCTCTGAGTACAGATAATGTATAGATGTAACCTGCAGTCCTATGTAACACCACAGATAACAGTGATAACTCCCTGAGTACAGATAATGTATAGATGTGACCTGCAGTCCTATGTAACACCACAGATAACACAGTGATATCTCTGAGTACAGATAATGTATAGATGTGATCTGCAGTCCTATGTAACACCACAGATAACAGTGATAACTCTCTGAGTACAGATAATGTATAGATGTGACCTGCAGTCCTATGTAACACCACAGATAACACAGTGATAACTCTCTGAGTACAGATAATGTATAGATGTGACCTGCAGTCCTATGTAACACCACAGATAACACAGTGATAACTCTCTGAGTACAGATAATGTATAGATGTGACCTGCAGTCCTATGTAACACCACAGATAACACAGTGATAACTCTCTGAGTACAGATAATGTATAGATGTGACCTGCAGTCCTATGTAACACCACAGGTAACACAGTGATAACTCTCTGAGTACAGATAATGTAGTAGATGTGACCTGCAGTCCTATGTAACACCACAGATAACACAGTGATAACTCTCTGAGTACAGATAATGTATAGATGTCACCTGCAGTCCTATGTAACACCACAGATAACAGTGATAACTCTCTGAGTACAGATAATGTATAGATGTGACCTGCAGTCCTATGTAACACCACAGATAACAGTGATAACTCTCTGAGTACAGATAATGTATAGATGTGACCTGCAGTCCTATGTAACACCACAGATAACACAGTGATAACTCTCTGAGTACAGATAATGTATAGATGTGACCTGCAGTCCTATGTAACACCACAGATAACACAGTGATAACTCTCTGAGTACAGATAATGTATAGATGTGACCTGCAGTCCTATGTAACACCACAGGTAACACAGTGATAACTCTCTGAGTACAGATAATGTAGTAGATGTGACCTGCAGTCCTATGTAACACCACAGATAACACAGTGATAACTCTCTGAGTACAGATAATGTATAGATGTCACCTGCAGTCCTATGTAACACCACAGATAACAGTGATAACTCTCTGAGTACAGATAATGTATAGATGTGACCTGCAGTCCTATGTAACACCACAGATAACAGTGATAACTCTCTGAGTACAATAATGTAGTAGATGTGACCTGCAGTCCTATGTAACACCACAGATAACAGTGATAACTCTCTGAGTACAGATAATGTAGTAGATGTGACCTGCAGTCCTATGTAACACCACAGATAACACAGTGATAACTCTCTGAGTACAGATAATGTATAGATGTGACCTGCAGTCCTATGTAACACCACAGATAACAGTGATAACTCTCTGAGTACAGATAATGTATAGATGTGACCTGCAGTCCTATGTAACACCACAGATAACAGTGATAACTCTCTGAGTACAGATAATGTATAGATGTGACCTGCAGTCCTATGTAACACCACAGATAACAGTGATAACTCTCTGAGTACAGATAATGTATAGATGTGACCTGCAGTCCTATGTAACACCACAGATAACACAGTGATAACTCTCTGAGTACAGATAATGTAGTAGATGTGACCTGCAGTCCTATGTAACACCACAGATAACAGTGATATCTCTCTGAGTACAGATAATGTATAGATGTGACCTGCAGTCCTATGTAACACCACAGATAACAGTGATAACTCTCTGAGTACAGATAATGTATAGATGTGACCTGCAGTCCTATGTAACACCACAGATAACACAGTGATAACTCTCTGCGTACAGATAATGTATAGATGTGACCTGCAGTCCTATGTAACACCACAGATAACAGTGATAACTCTCTGAGTACAGATAATGTATAGATGTGACCTGCAGTCCTATGTAACACCACAGATAACACAGTGATAACTCTCTGAGTACAGATAATGTATAGATGTGACCTGCAGTCCTATGTAACACCACAGATAACACAGTGATATCTCTCTGAGTACAGATAATGTATAGATGTGACCTGCAGTCCTATGTAACACCACAGATCACAGTGATATCTCTCTGAGTACAGATAATGTATAGATGTGACCTGCAGTCCTATGTAACACCCCAGATAACAGTGATAACTCTCTGAGTACAGATAATGTAGTAGATGTGACCTGCAGTCCTATGTAACACTACAGATAACACAGTGATAACTCTCTGAGTACAGATAATGTAGTAGATGTGACCTGCAGTCCTATGTAACACTACAGATAACACAGTGATAACTCTCTGAGTACAGATAATGTATAGATGTGACCTGCAGTCCTATGTAACACCACAGATAACACAGTGATAACTCTCTGAGTACAGATAATGTATAGATGTGACCTGCAGTCCTATGTAACACCACAGATAACACAGTGATAACTCTCTGAGTACAGATAATGTATAGATGTGACCTGCAGTCCTATGTAACACCACAGATAACAGTGATATCTCTCTGAGTACAGATAATGTAGTAGATGTGACCTGCAGTCCTATGTAACACCACAGATAACAGTGATAACTCTCTGAGTACAGATAATGTATAGATGTGACCTGCAGTCCTATGTAACACCACAGATAACAGTGATATCTCTCTGAGTACAGATAATGTATAGATGTGACCTGCAGTCCTATGTAACACCACAGATAACAGTGATAACTCTCTGAGTACAGATAATGTATAGATGTGACCTGCAGTCCTATGTAACAGCACAGATAACACAGTGATATCTCTCTGAGTACAGATAATGTATAGATGTGACCTGCAGTCCTATGTAACACCACAGATAACACAGTGATAACTCTCTGAGTACAGATAATGTATAGATGTGACCTGCAGTCCTATGTAACACCACAGATAACAGTGATATCTCTCTGAGTACAGATAATGTATAGATGTGACCTGCAGTCCTATGTAACACCACAGATAACAGTGATAACTCTCTGAGTACAGATAATGTATAGATGTGACCTGCAGTCCTATGTAACACCACAGATAACAGTGATAACTCTCTGAGTACAGATAATGTAGTAGATGTGACCTGCAGTCCTATGTAACACCACAGATAACACAGTGATAACTCTCTGAGCACAGATAATGTATAGATGTGACCTGCAGTCCTATGTAACACCACAGATAACAGTGATAACTCTCTGAGTACAGATAATGTATAGATGTGACCTGCAGTCCTATGTAACACCACAGATAACACAGTGATAACTCTCTGAGTACAGATAATGTATAGATGTGACCTGCAGTCCTATGTAACACCACAGATAACACAGTGATAACTCTCTGAGTACAGATAATGTATAGATGTGACCTGCAGTCCTATGTAACACCACAGATAACACAGTGATAACTCTCTGAGTACAGATAATGTATAGATGTGACCTGCAGTCCTATGTAACACCACAGATAACAGTGATAACTCTCTGAGTACAGATAATGTATAGATGTGACCTGCAGTCCTATGTAACACCACAGATAACACAGTGATAACTCTCTGAGTACAGATAATGTATAGATGTGACCTGCAGTCCTATGTAACACCACAGATAACACAGTGATAACTCTCTGACTACAGATACTGTATAGATGTGACCTGCAGTCCTATGTAACACCACAGATAACACAGTGATAACTCTCTGAGTACAGATAATGTAGTAGATGTGACCTGCAGTCCTATGTAACACCACAGATAACACAGTGATAACTCTCTGAGTACAGATAATGTATAGATGTGACCTGCAGTCCTATGTAACACCACAGATAACAGTGATAACTCTCTGAGTACAGATAATGTAGTAGATGTGACCTGCAGTCCTATGTAACACCACAGATAACACAGTGATATCTCTGAGTACAGATAATGTATAGATGTGACCTGCAGTCCTATGTAACACCACAGATAACAGTGATAACTCTCTGAGTACAGATAATGGATAGATGTGACCTGCAGTCCTATGTAACACCACAGATAACACAGTGATAACTCTCTGAGTACAGATAATGTATAGATGTGACCTGCAGTCCTATGTAACACCACAGATAACACAGTGATAACTCTCTGAGTACAGATAATGTATAGATGTGACCTGCAGTCCTATGTAACACCACAGATAACAGTGATAACTCTGAGTACAGATAATGTATAGATGTGACCTGCAGTCCTATGTAACACCACAGATAACACAGTGATAACTCTCTGCGTACAGATAATGTATAGATGTGACCTGCAGTCCTATGTAACACCACAGATAACACAGTGATAACGCTCTGCGTACAGATAATGTAGTAGATGTGACCTGCAGTCCTATGTAACACCACAGATAACACAGTGATAACTCTCTAAGTACAGATAATGTAGTATATGTGACCTGCAGTCCTATGTAACACCACAGATAACACAGTGATAACTCTCTGAGTACAGATAATGTATAGATGTGACCTGCAGTCCTATGTAACACCACAGATAACACAGTGATAACTCTCTGCGTACAGATAATGTATAGATGTGACCTGCAGTCCTATGTAACACCACAGATAACAGTGATAACTCTCTGAGTACAGATAATGTAGTATATGTGACCTGCAGTCCTATGTAACACCACAGATAACAGTGATAACTCTCTGAGTACAGATAATGTATAGATGTGACCTGCAGTCCTATGTAACACCACAGATAACAGTGATAACTCTCTGAGTACAGATAATGTATAGATGTGACCTGCAGTCCTATGTAACACCACAGATAACAGTGATAACTCTCTGAGTACAGATAATGTATAGATGTGACCTGCAGTCCTATGTAACACCACAGCTTCAGCTCTGCTACATGTGTTTGTCAGGATCCTGTGTGGTTTGGCGCAGTCTGTATGATAAGGTTCAGCTCCTGTGGGGCCAGCGATCTCCTGGGGTCCATGCAGCACGTATCTACCCTTTGGGCGCCGCTTCCTTTTCTCTTCCATGTAATGCACAGCGCGGTGTTGTTGTCCCGCGGAGGCTGCACAGCGCGGTGTTGTTGTCCCGCGGAGGCTGCACAGCGCGGTGTTGTTGTCCCGCGGAGGCTGCACAGCGCGGTCTTGTTGTCCCGCGGAGGCTGCACAGCGCGGTCTTGTTGTCCCGCGGAGGCTGCACAGCGCAGTGTTGTTGTCCCGCGGAGGCTGCACAGTGCGGTGTTGTTGTCCCGCGGAGGCTGCACAGCGCAGTGTTGTTGTCCCGCGGAGGCTGCACAGTGCGGTGTTGTTGTCCCGCGGAGGCTGCACAGTGCGGTGTTGTTGTCCCGCGGAGGCTGCACAGCGCGGTGTTGTTGTCCCGCGGAGGCTGCACAGTGCGGTGTTGTTGTCCCGCGGAGGCTGCTTAGTGCGGTGTTGTTGTCCCGCGGAGGCTGCACAGTGCGGTGTTGTTGTCCCGCGGAGGCTGCACAGTGCGGTGTTGTTGTCCCGCGGAGGCTGCACAGTGCGGTGTTGTTGTCCCGCGGAGGCTGCACAGCGCGGTGTTGTTGTCCCGCGGAGGCTGCACAGCGCGGTGTTGTTGTCCAGCGGGGGCGGCGCAGAGAAGTCATGTGACCTTTTTCAGAAGAACTTGTTTAGTGATGAGATTTTCATGTGAATCAGCACAAGAACGATAATAAATCACCCCCTCCATTGTGGCCCTGAGCTCCCCTGCCCCTCCCCCCGTCCTGGAGGTGAAGCACATGACCAGGGGCGGAGCTTATGCCCGGAGGGGGTGGGCAATCCTTCAGGTATTTCTGCACTTGTTTGATTAATTTAAGAAGAAAAAAAATTGGACGCTGCAAATCTGGAGATGGGTGGAGCCTGTCACCCCTACATAACCCCGTGGCCCCGGCCCCTACATCACCCCATGGCCCCGACCCCTACATAACCCCGTGGCCCGGCCTCTACATCCCCCAGTGGCCCCGGCCCCTACATCACCCCGTGGCCCCGGCCCCTACATCACCCCATGGCCCCGGCACCTACATCACCCCATGGCCCGGCCTCTACATCCCCCAGTGGCCCCGGCCCCTACATAACCCCGTGGCCCTGGCCCCTACATAACCCCGTGGCCCGGCCTCTACATCCCCCAGTGGCCCCGGCCCCTACATCACCCCATGGCCCCGGCCCCTACATCACCCCATGGCCCCGGCCCCTACATCACCCCATGGCCCCGGCCCCTACATCACCCCATGGCCCCGGCCCCTACATAACCCCGTGGCCCCGGCCCCTACATAACCCCGTGGCCCCGGCCTCTACATCCCCCAGTGGCCCCGGCCCCTACATCACCCCGTGGCCCCGGCCCCTACATAACCCTGTGGCCCCGGCCCCTACATCGCTCTACCTTTCTTACAGCAGATGTTGCAGCGGTTTTTGATGAGGGATTTTCTGGACTCCGCCCCCCACCCCCGGGGGAGGAGTTATTTTTATGTGTGGACAATAGGGGGCGCTCTTAGTAGAATGAAAGCACAATATACAATTTATTATAGGCCTTTACTGCACCTCAATAAAGCAATCAAGAAAATCCATCCAGACTCTTATTTCATCGTCCAGAGAATGAGAAGAGACTGTTATAAATTCTATTCACTGCAGGAGAGAAGAGACTGTTATAGATTCAATTCACTGTGGATAAGAAGAGACTGTTATAGATTCTATTCACTGCAGTAGAGAAGAGACTGTTATAGATTATATTCACTGCAGAGGAGAGAAGAGACTGTTATAGATTCTATTCACTGCAGTAGAGAAGAGACTGTTATAGATTCTATTCACTGCAGTAGAGAAGAGACTGTTATAGATTATATTCACTGCAGAGAAGAGAAGAGACTGTTATAGATTCTATTAACTGCAGAGGAGAAGAGACTGTTATAGATTCTATTAACTGCAGAGGGGAGAAGAGACTGTTATAGATTCTATTAACTGCAGAGGAGAAGAGACTGTTATAGATTCTATTCACTGCAGAGGAGAGAAGAGACTGTTATAGATTCTATTAACTGCAGAGGAGAAGAGACTGTTATAGATTCTATTCACTGCAGAGGAGAGAAGAGACTGTTATAGATTCTATTAACTGCAGAGGAGAAGAGACTGTTATAGATTCTATTAACTGCAGAGGGGAGAAGAGACTGTTATAGATTCTATTAACTGCAGAGGGGAGAAGAGACTGTTATAGGTTCTATTCACTGCAGAGGAGAGAAGAGACTGTTATAGATTCTATTAACTGCAGAGGAGAAGAGACTGTTATAGATTCTATTCACTGCAGAGGAGAGAAGAGACTGTTATAGATTCTATTAACTGCAGAGGGGAGAAGAGACTGTTATAGATTCTATTAACTGCAGAGGGGAGAAGAGACTGTTATAGATTCTATTCACTGCAGAGGAGAGAAGAGACTGTTATAGATTCTATTAACTGCAGAGGGGAGAAGAGACTGTTATAGATTCTATTAACTGCAGAGGGGAGAAGAGACTGTTATAGGTTCTATTCACTGCAGAGGAGAGAAGAGACTGTTATAGATTCTATTAACTGCAGAGGAGAAGAGACTGTTATAGATTCTATTCACTGCAGAGGAGAGAAGAGACTGTTATAGATTCTATTAACTGCAGAGGGGAGAAGAGACTGTTATAGATTCTATTAACTGCAGAGGGGAGAAGAGACTGTTATAGATTCTATTCACTGCAGAGGAGAGAAGAGACTGTTATAGATTCTATTAACTGCAGAGGAGAGAAGAGACTTATAGATTCTATTAACTGCAGAGGGGAGAAGAGACTGTTATAGATTCTATTCACTGCAGAGGAGAGAAGAGACTGTTATAGATTCTATTCACTGCAGAGGAGAGAAGAATCTGTCAGAAAAAAGAAAATAAGGACCGATACTGGCTCCTCGTGTATTACCCTGGGTACGACAGCACAAGGTCCTATGTAGGACCAGATAGAACCATATAGATGGCCGCTCACCTTGTGTAGGAAATAGAGAAGCCTATCACCCCAGAGATAATGGGGTTCTGCACGGAAGCCTTCTGGTTGCAGGAATAGACGCCGCTATCCTGGTATGGATGAGGTTAAATGGAGCAGAAAATAACCCTGAGTGAATGGCGCCACAGACTCACTAGTAGGAAATGCACAGAGACCGGATAGATGCAGAATGTCCTCGGTAGGAACATTTATTAAAGTGCATGACAAATAAAAGTAAAAAAGGTTGTGATGACGCATTTCGGGAGGAACCGTCCCTTCCTCAGATCAGATGCTAGTATGGAGTATATTCAGTCTTATAAATATAGGACAAAAGGGCGCCAAATACAAAAGGGGGTGTGGCTAATGGCAACCTACATTGTAATAGTAAACAGAACACATCCAGAAAACAGAACATTCTATATAAACATAATTGTTCACAGTAATTATCACCGTTATACATAGCGAGGTTTACAATATAATATTACTTAACATTCTAAAATCAGAGTCTGACTGTAGTGAACCGCAGGACGGGAAGCGGTATCCACGTGACCGCAGCCAATGGCGCAGCTGAGATCCGGCCGCACTATATTACACAGTGTGTGTTACGGGAAGGAGAGTCGCTGCTGCGTAGCTGTAATACTGCATCCTATGATGGCGGGATGATTATAACGAGTGCTGCGTGTTACAGGAATGAGAGCCGCTGCTGCGTAGCTGTAATACTGCATCCTATAATGGCGGGATGATTATAACGAGTGCTGCGTGTTACGGGAATGAAAGCCGCTGCTGCGTAGCTGTAATGCTGCATCCTATGATGGCGGGATGATTATAACGAGTGCTGCGTGTTACAGGAATGAGAGCCGCTGTTGCGTAGCTGTAATACTGCATCCTATGATGGCGGGATGATTATAACGAGTGCTGCGTGTTACGGGAATGAGAGCCGCTGCTGCGTAGCTGTAATACTGCATCCTATGATGGCGGGATGATTATAACGAGTGCTGCGTGTTACGGGAATGAGAGCCGCTGCTGCGTAGCTGTAATACTGCATCCTATGATGGCGGGATGATTATAACGAGTGCTGCGTGTTACGGGAATGAGAGCCGCTGCTGCGTAGCTGTAATGCTGCATCCTATGATGGCGGGATGATTATAACGAGTGCTGCGTGTTACAGGAATGAGAGCCGCTGTTGCGTAGCTGTAATACTGCATCCTATAATGGCGGGATGATTATAACGAGTGCTGCGTGTTACAGGAATGAGAGCAGCTGCTGCGTAGCTGTAATACTGCATCCTATGATGGCGGGATGATTATAACGAGTGCTGCGTGTTACGGGAATGAGAGCCGCTGCTGCGTAGCTGTAATACTGCATCCTATGATGGCGGGATGATTATAACGAGTGCTGCGTGTTACAGGAATGAGAGCCGCTGCTGCGTAGCTGTAATTCTGCATCCTATGATGGCGGGATGATTATAACGAGTGCTGCGTGTTACAGGAATGAGAGCCGCTGCTGCGTAGCTGTAATACTGCATCCTATGATGGCGGGATGATTATAACGAGTGCTGCGTGTTACAGGAATGAGAGCCGCTGCTGCGTAGCTGTAATACTGCATCCTATGATGGCGGGATGATTATAACGAGTGCTGCGTGTTACGGGAATGAGAGCCGCTGCTGCGTAGCTGTAATACTGCATCCTATGATTGCGGGATGATTATAACGAGTGCTGCGTGTTACAGGAATGAGAGCCGCTGCTGCGTAGCTGTAATACTGCATCCTATGATGGCGGGATGATTATAACGAGTGCTGCATGTTACAGGAATGAGAGTAGCTGCTGCGTAGCTGTAATACCGCATCCTATGATGGCGGGATGATTATAATGAGTGCTGCGTGTTACAGGAATGAGAGCCGCTGCTGCGTAGCTGTAATACTGCATCCTATGATGGCGAGATGATTATAACAAGTGCTGCGTGTTACGGGAATGAGAGCCGCTGCTGCGTAGCTGTAATACTGCATCCTATGATAACGGGATAATTATAACGAGTGCTGCGTGTTACAGGAATGAGAGTCGCTGCTGCGTAGCTGTAATACTGCATCCTATGATGGCGGGATGATTATAACGAGTGCTGCGTGGTACGGGAATGAAAGCCGCTGCTGCGTAGCTGTAATACTGCATTCTATGATGGCAAGATGATTATAACGAGTGCAGCATGTTACGGGAATGAGAGCCGCTGCTGCGTAGCTGTAATACTGCATCCTATGATGGCGGGATGATTATAACGAGTGCTGCGTGTTAAGGGAATGAGAGCCGCTGTTGCGTAGCTGTAATACTGCATCCTATGATGGCGGGATGATTATAACGAGTGCTGCGTGTTACGGGAATGAGAGCCGCTGCTGCGTAGCTGTAATACTGCATTCTATGATGGCGGGATGATTATAACGAGTGCTGCATGTTATAGGAATGAGAGCCGCTGCTGCATAGCGGTCATACTGCATCCTATGATGGGGGGATGATTATAACGAGTGCTGCGGGTTACAGGAATGAGAGCCGCTGCTGCGTAGCTGTAATACTGCATCCTATGATGGCGGGATGATTATAACGAGTGCTGCATGTTACGGGAATGAGAGCCGCTGCTGCGTAGCTGTAATACTGCATCCTATAATGGCGGGATGATTATAACGAGTGCAGCGTGTTACGGGAATGAGAGTCGCTGCTGCGTAGCGTCATACTGCATCCTATAATGGCGGGATGATTATAACGAGTGCAGCGTGTTACAGGAATGAGAGCCGGTGCTGCGTAGCTGTAATACTGCATCCTATAATGGCGGGATGATTATAACGAGTGCAGCGTGTTACAGGAATGATAGCCGCTGCTGCGTAGCTGTAATACTGCATCCTATGATGGCGGGATGATTATAACGAGTGCTGCGTGTTACGGGAATGAGAGCCGCTGCTGCGTAGCTGTAATACTGCATCCTATGATGGCGGGATGATTATAACGAGTGCTGCATTTTACGGGAATGAGAGTCGCTGCTGCGTAGCTGTAATACTGCATCCTATGATGGCGGGATGATTATAACGAGTGCTGCGTGTTACAGGAATTAGAGCCGCTGCTGTGTAGCTGTAATACTGCATCCTATGATGGCGGGATGATTATAACGAGGGCTGCGTGTTACAGGAATGAGAGTCGCTGCTGCGTAGCTGTAATACTGCATCCTATGATGGCGGGATGATTATAACGAGTGCTGCATGTTACGGGAATGAGAGCCGCTGCTGCGTAGCTGTAATACTGCAGCCTATAATGGTGGGATGATTATAACGAGTGCAGCGTGTTACGGGAATGAGAGTCGCTGCTGCGTAGCTGTAATACTGCATCCTATGATGGCGGGATGATTATAACGAGTGCTGCGTGTTACAGGAATGAGAGCCGCTGCTGCGTAGCTGTAATACTGCATCCTATGATGGCGGGATGATTATAATGAGTACTGCGTGTTAGGGGAACGAGAGCCGCTGCTGCGTAGCTGTAATTCTGCATCCTATGATGGCGAGATTATTATAACGAGTGCAGCGTGTTACAGGAATGAGAGCCGCTGCTGCGTAGCTGTAATACTGCATCCTATGATGGCGGGATGATTATAACGAGTGCAGCGTGTTACGGGAATGAGAGTCGCTGCTGCGTAGCTGTAATACTGCATCCTATGATGGCGGGATGATTATAACGAGTGCTGCGTGTTACTGGAATGAGAGACGCTGCTGCATAGCTGTAATACTACATCCTATGATGGCGGGATGATTATAACGAGTGCTGCGTGTTACAGGAATTAGAGCCGCTGTTGCGTAGCTGTAATACTGCATCCTATGATGGCGGGATGATTATAACGAGTGCTGCGTGTTACGGGAATGAGAGCCGCTGATGCGTAGCTGTAATACTGCATCCTATGATGGCGGGATGATTATAATGAGTGCTGCGTGTTACAGGAATGAGAGCCGCTGCTGCGTAGCTGTAATACTGCATCCTATGATGGCGGGATGATTATAACGAGTGCTGCGTGTTACGGGAATGAGAGCCGCTGCTGCGTAGCTGTAATACTGCATCCTATGATGGCGGGATGATTATAACGAGTGCTGCGTGTTACGGGAATGAGAGCCGCTGCTGCGTAGCTGTAATTCTGCATCCTATGATGGCGGGATGATTATAACGAGTGCTGCGTGTTACAGGAATGAGAGCAGCTGCTGCGTAGCTGTAATACTGCATCCTATGATGGCGGGATGATTATAATGAGTGCTGCGTGTTACAGGAATGAGAGCCGCTGCTGCGTAGCTGTAATACTGCATCCTATGATGGCGGGATGATTATAACGAGTGCTGCGTGTTACGGGAATGAGAGCCGCTGCTGCGTAGCTGTAATACTGCATCCTATGATGGCGAGATGATTATAACGAGTGCTGCATGTTACGGGATTGAGAGCCGCTGCTGCATACCTGTAATACTGCATCCTATGATGGCGTGATGATTATAACGAGTGCTGCGTGTTACGGGAATGAGAGCCGCTGCTGCGTAGCTGTAATACTGCATCCTATGATGGCGGGATAATTATAACAAGTGCTGCGTGTTACGGGAATGAGAGTCGCTGCTGCGTAGCTGTAATACTGCATCCTATGATGGCGGGATAATTATAACGAGTGCTGCGTGTTACGGGAACGAGAGCTGCTGCTGCGTAGCTGTAATACTGCATCCTATAATGGCGGGATGATTATAACGAGTGCAGCGTGTTACAGGAATGAGAGCCGCTGCTGCGTAGCTGTAATACTGCATCCTATAATGGCGGGATGATTATAACGAGTGCTGCGTGTTACAGGAATGAGAGCAGCTGCTGCGTAGCTGTAATACTGCATCCTATGATGGCGGGATGATTATAACGAGTGCTGCGTGTTACGGGAATGAGAGCCGCTGCTGCGTAGCTGTAATACTGCATCCTATGATGGCGGGATGATTATAACGAGTGCTGCGTGTTACAGGAATGAGAGTCGCTGCTGCGTAGCTGTAATTCTGCATCCTATGATGGCGGGATGATTATAACGAGTGCTGCGTGTTACAGGAATGAGAGCCGCTGCTGCGTAGCTGTAATACTGCATCCTATGATGGCGGGATGATTATAACGAGTGCTGCGTGTTACAGGAATGAGAGCCGCTGCTGCGTAGCTGTAATACTGCATCCTATGATGGCGGGATGATTATAACGAGTGCTGCGTGTTACGGGAATGAGAGCCGCTGCTGCGTAGCTGTAATACTGCATCCTATGATTGCGGGATGATTATAACGAGTGCTGCGTGTTACAGGAATGAGAGCCGCTGCTGCGTAGCTGTAATACTGCATCCTATGATGGCGGGATGATTATAACGAGTGCTGCATGTTACAGGAATGAGAGTAGCTGCTGCGTAGCTGTAATACCGCATCCTATGATGGCGGGATGATTATAATGAGTGCTGCGTGTTACAGGAATGAGAGCCGCTGCTGCGTAGCTGTAATACTGCATCCTATGATGGCGGGATAATTATAACGAGTGCTGCGTGTTACGGGAATAAGAGCTGCTGCTGCGTAGCTGTAATACTGCATCCTATGATGGCGGGATGATTATAACAAGTGCTGCGTGTTACAGGAATGAGAGCAGCTGCTGCGTAGCTGTAATACTGCATCCTATGATGGCGGGATGATTATAACAAGTGCTGCGTGTTACGGGAATGAGAGCCGCTGCTGCGTAGCTGTAATACTGCATCCTATGATAACGGGATAATTATAACGAGTGCTGCGTGTTACAGGAATGAGAGCCGCTGCTGCATAGCGGTCATACTGCATCCTATGATGGCGGGATGATTATAACGAGTGCTGCGTGGTACGGGAATGAAAGCCGCTGCTGCGTAGCTGTAATACTGCATTCTATGATGGCAAGATGATTATAACGAGTGCAGCATGTTACGGGAATGAGAGCCGCTGCTGCGTAGCTGTAATACTGCATCCTATGATGGCGGGATGATTATAACGAGTGCTGCGTGTTAAGGGAATGAGAGCCGCTGTTGCGTAGCTGTAATACTGCATCCTATGATGGCGGGATGATTATAACGAGTGCTGCGTGTTACGGGAATGAGAGCCGCTGCTGCGTAGCTGTAATACTGCATTCTATGATGGCGGGATGATTATAACGAGTGCTGCATGTTATAGGAATGAGAGCCGCTGCTGCATAGCGGTCATACTGCATCCTATGATGGGGGGATGATTATAACGAGTGCTGCGGGTTACAGGAATGAGAGCCGCTGCTGCGTAGCTGTAATACTGCATCCTATGATGGCGGGATGATTATAACGAGTGCTGCATGTTACGGGAATGAGAGCCGCTGCTGCGTAGCTGTAATACTGCATCCTATAATGGCGGGATGATTATAACGAGTGCAGCGTGTTACGGGAATGAGAGTCGCTGCTGCGTAGCGTCATACTGCATCCTATAATGGCGGGATGATTATAACGAGTGCAGCGTGTTACAGGAATGAGAGCCGGTGCTGCGTAGCTGTAATACTGCATCCTATAATGGCGGGATGATTATAACGAGTGCAGCGTGTTACAGGAATGATAGCCGCTGCTGCGTAGCTGTAATACTGCATCCTATGATGGCGGGATGATTATAACGAGTGCTGCGTGTTACGGGAATGAGAGCCGCTGCTGCGTAGCTGTAATACTGCATCCTATGATGGCGGGATGATTATAACGAGTGCTGCATTTTACGGGAATGAGAGTCGCTGCTGCGTAGCTGTAATACTGCATCCTATGATGGCGGGATGATTATAACGAGTGCTGCGTGTTACAGGAATTAGAGCCGCTGCTGTGTAGCTGTAATACTGCATCCTATGATGGCGGGATGATTATAACGAGGGCTGCGTGTTACAGGAATGAGAGTCGCTGCTGCGTAGCTGTAATACTGCATCCTATGATGGCGGGATGATTATAACGAGTGCTGCATGTTACGGGAATGAGAGCCGCTGCTGCGTAGCTGTAATACTGCAGCCTATAATGGTGGGATGATTATAACGAGTGCAGCGTGTTACGGGAATGAGAGTCGCTGCTGCGTAGCTGTAATACTGCATCCTATGATGGCGGGATGATTATAACGAGTGCTGCGTGTTACAGGAATGAGAGCCGCTGCTGCGTAGCTGTAATACTGCATCCTATGATGGCGGGATGATTATAATGAGTACTGCGTGTTAGGGGAACGAGAGCCGCTGCTGCGTAGCTGTAATTCTGCATCCTATGATGGCGAGATTATTATAACGAGTGCAGCGTGTTACAGGAATGAGAGCCGCTGCTGCGTAGCTGTAATACTGCATCCTATGATGGCGGGATGATTATAACGAGTGCAGCGTGTTACGGGAATGAGAGTCGCTGCTGCGTAGCTGTAATACTGCATCCTATGATGGCGGGATGATTATAACGAGTGCTGCGTGTTACTGGAATGAGAGACGCTGCTGCATAGCTGTAATACTACATCCTATGATGGCGGGATGATTATAACGAGTGCTGCGTGTTACAGGAATTAGAGCCGCTGTTGCGTAGCTGTAATACTGCATCCTATGATGGCGGGATGATTATAACGAGTGCTGCGTGTTACGGGAATGAGAGCCGCTGCTGCGTAGCTGTAATTCTGCATCCTATGATGGCGGGATGATTATAACGAGTGCTGCGTGTTACAGGAATGAGAGCAGCTGCTGCGTAGCTGTAATACTGCATCCTATGATGGCGGGATGATTATAATGAGTGCTGCGTGTTACAGGAATGAGAGCCGCTGCTGCGTAGCTGTAATACTGCATCCTATGATGGCGGGATGATTATAACGAGTGCTGCGTGTTACGGGAATGAGAGCCGCTGCTGCGTAGCTGTAATACTGCATCCTATGATGGCGGGATGATTATAACGAGTGCTGCGTGTTACGGGATTGAGAGCCGCTGCTGCATACCTGTAATACTGCATCCTATGATGGCGTGATGATTATAACGAGTGCTGCGTGTTACGGGAATGAGAGCCGCTGCTGCGTAGCTGTAATACTGCATCCTATGATGGCGGGATAATTATAACAAGTGCTGCGTGTTACGGGAATGAGAGTCGCTGCTGCGTAGCTGTAATACTGCATCCTATGATGGCGGGATAATTATAACGAGTGCTGCGTGTTACGGGAACGAGAGCTGCTGCTGCGTAGCTGTAATACTGCATCCTATAATGGCGGGATGATTATAACGAGTGCAGCGTGTTACAGGAATGAGAGCCGCTGCTGCGTAGCTGTAATACTGCATCCTATAATGGCGGGATGATTATAACGAGTGCTGCGTGTTACAGGAATGAGAGCAGCTGCTGCGTAGCTGTAATACTGCATCCTATGATGGCGGGATGATTATAACGAGTGCTGCGTGTTACGGGAATGAGAGCCGCTGCTGCGTAGCTGTAATACTGCATCCTATGATGGCGGGATGATTATAACGAGTGCTGCGTGTTACAGGAATGAGAGCCGCTGCTGCGTAGCTGTAATTCTGCATCCTATGATGGCGGGATGATTATAACGAGTGCTGCGTGTTACAGGAATGAGAGCCGCTGCTGCGTAGCTGTAATACTGCATCCTATGATGGCGGGATGATTATAACGAGTGCTGCGTGTTACAGGAATGAGAGCCGCTGCTGCGTAGCTGTAATACTGCATCCTATGATGGCGGGATGATTATAACGAGTGCTGCGTGTTACGGGAATGAGAGCCGCTGCTGCGTAGCTGTAATACTGCATCCTATGATTGCGGGATGATTATAACGAGTGCTGCGTGTTACAGGAATGAGAGCCGCTGCTGCGTAGCTGTAATACTGCATCCTATGATGGCGGGATGATTATAACGAGTGCTGCATGTTACAGGAATGAGAGTAGCTGCTGCGTAGCTGTAATACCGCATCCTATGATGGCGGGATGATTATAATGAGTGCTGCGTGTTACAGGAATGAGAGCCGCTGCTGCGTAGCTGTAATACTGCATCCTATGATGGCGGGATAATTATAACGAGTGCTGCGTGTTACGGGAATAAGAGCTGCTGCTGCGTAGCTGTAATACTGCATCCTATGATGGCGGGATGATTATAACAAGTGCTGCGTGTTACAGGAATGAGAGCCGCTGCTGCGTAGCTGTAATACTGCATCCTATGATGGCGGGATGATTATAACAAGTGCTGCGTGTTACGGGAATGAGAGCCGCTGCTGCGTAGCTGTAATACTGCATCCTATGATAACGGGATAATTATAACGAGTGCTGCGTGTTACAGGAATGAGAGCCGCTGCTGCATAGCGGTCATACTGCATCCTATGATGGCGGGATGATTATAACGAGTGCTGCGTGGTACGGGAATGAAAGCCGCTGCTGCGTAGCTGTAATACTGCATTCTATGATGGCAAGATGATTATAACGAGTGCAGCATGTTACGGGAATGAGAGCCGCTGCTGCGTAGCTGTAATACTGCATCCTATGATGGCGGGATGATTATAACGAGTGCTGCGTGTTAAGGGAATGAGAGCCGCTGTTGCGTAGCTGTAATACTGCATCCTATGATGGCGGGATGATTATAACGAGTGCTGCGTGTTACGGGAATGAGAGCCGCTGCTGCGTAGCTGTAATACTGCATTCTATGATGGCGGGATGATTATAACGAGTGCTGCATGTTATAGGAATGAGAGCCGCTGCTGCATAGCGGTCATACTGCATCCTATGATGGGGGGATGATTATAACGAGTGCTGCGGGTTACAGGAATGAGAGCCGCTGCTGCGTAGCTGTAATACTGCATCCTATGATGGCGGGATGATTATAACGAGTGCTGCATGTTACGGGAATGAGAGCCGCTGCTGCGTAGCTGTAATACTGCATCCTATAATGGCGGGATGATTATAACGAGTGCAGCGTGTTACGGGAATGAGAGTCGCTGCTGCGTAGCGTCATACTGCATCCTATAATGGCGGGATGATTATAACGAGTGCAGCGTGTTACAGGAATGAGAGCCGGTGCTGCGTAGCTGTAATACTGCATCCTATAATGGCGGGATGATTATAACGAGTGCAGCGTGTTACAGGAATGATAGCCGCTGCTGCGTAGCTGTAATACTGCATCCTATGATGGCGGGATGATTATAACGAGTGCTGCGTGTTACGGGAATGAGAGCCGCTGCTGCGTAGCTGTAATACTGCATCCTATGATGGCGGGATGATTATAACGAGTGCTGCATTTTACGGGAATGAGAGTCGCTGCTGCGTAGCTGTAATACTGCATCCTATGATGGCGGGATGATTATAACGAGTGCTGCGTGTTACAGGAATTAGAGCCGCTGCTGTGTAGCTGTAATACTGCATCCTATGATGGCGGGATGATTATAACGAGGGCTGCGTGTTACAGGAATGAGAGTCGCTGCTGCGTAGCTGTAATACTGCATCCTATGATGGCGGGATGATTATAACGAGTGCTGCATGTTACGGGAATGAGAGCCGCTGCTGCGTAGCTGTAATACTGCAGCCTATAATGGTGGGATGATTATAACGAGTGCAGCGTGTTACGGGAATGAGAGTCGCTGCTGCGTAGCTGTAATACTGCATCCTATGATGGCGGGATGATTATAACGAGTGCTGCGTGTTACAGGAATGAGAGCCGCTGCTGCGTAGCTGTAATACTGCATCCTATGATGGCGGGATGATTATAATGAGTACTGCGTGTTAGGGGAACGAGAGCCGCTGCTGCGTAGCTGTAATTCTGCATCCTATGATGGCGAGATTATTATAACGAGTGCAGCGTGTTACAGGAATGAGAGCCGCTGCTGCGTAGCTGTAATACTGCATCCTATGATGGCGGGATGATTATAACGAGTGCAGCGTGTTACGGGAATGAGAGTCGCTGCTGCGTAGCTGTAATACTGCATCCTATGATGGCGGGATGATTATAACGAGTGCTGCGTGTTACTGGAATGAGAGACGCTGCTGCATAGCTGTAATACTACATCCTATGATGGCGGGATGATTATAACGAGTGCTGCGTGTTACAGGAATTAGAGCCGCTGTTGCGTAGCTGTAATACTGCATCCTATGATGGCGGGATGATTATAACGAGTGCTGCGTGTTACGGGAATGAGAGCCGCTGCTGCGTAGCTGTAATTCTGCATCCTATGATGGCGGGATGATTATAACGAGTGCTGCGTGTTACAGGAATGAGAGCAGCTGCTGCGTAGCTGTAATACTGCATCCTATGATGGCGGGATGATTATAATGAGTGCTGCGTGTTACAGGAATGAGAGCCGCTGCTGCGTAGCTGTAATACTGCATCCTATGATGGCGGGATGATTATAACGAGTGCTGCGTGTTACGGGAATGAGAGCCGCTGCTGCGTAGCTGTAATACTGCATCCTATGATGGCGGGATGATTATAACGAGTGCTGCGTGTTACGGGATTGAGAGCCGCTGCTGCATACCTGTAATACTGCATCCTATGATGGCGTGATGATTATAACGAGTGCTGCGTGTTACGGGAATGAGAGCCGCTGCTGCGTAGCTGTAATACTGCATCCTATGATGGCGGGATAATTATAACAAGTGCTGCGTGTTACGGGAATGAGAGTCGCTGCTGCGTAGCTGTAATACTGCATCCTATGATGGCGGGATAATTATAACGAGTGCTGCGTGTTACGGGAACGAGAGCTGCTGCTGCGTAGCTGTAATACTGCATCCTATAATGGCGGGATGATTATAACGAGTGCAGCGTGTTACAGGAATGAGAGCCGCTGCTGCGTAGCTGTAATACTGCATCCTATAATGGCGGGATGATTATAACGAGTGCTGCGTGTTACAGGAATGAGAGCAGCTGCTGCGTAGCTGTAATACTGCATCCTATGATGGCGGGATGATTATAACGAGTGCTGCGTGTTACGGGAATGAGAGCCGCTGCTGCGTAGCTGTAATACTGCATCCTATGATGGCGGGATGATTATAACGAGTGCTGCGTGTTACAGGAATGAGAGCCGCTGCTGCGTAGCTGTAATTCTGCATCCTATGATGGCGGGATGATTATAACGAGTGCTGCGTGTTACAGGAATGAGAGCCGCTGCTGCGTAGCTGTAATACTGCATCCTATGATGGCGGGATGATTATAACGAGTGCTGCGTGTTACAGGAATGAGAGCCGCTGCTGCGTAGCTGTAATACTGCATCCTATGATGGCGGGATGATTATAACGAGTGCTGCGTGTTACGGGAATGAGAGCCGCTGCTGCGTAGCTGTAATACTGCATCCTATGATTGCGGGATGATTATAACGAGTGCTGCGTGTTACAGGAATGAGAGCCGCTGCTGCGTAGCTGTAATACTGCATCCTATGATGGCGGGATGATTATAACGAGTGCTGCATGTTACAGGAATGAGAGTAGCTGCTGCGTAGCTGTAATACCGCATCCTATGATGGCGGGATAATTATAACGAGTGCTGCGTGTTACGGGAATAAGAGCTGCTGCTGCGTAGCTGTAATACTGCATCCTATGATGGCGGGATGATTATAACAAGTGCTGCGTGTTACAGGAATGAGAGCCGCTGCTGCGTAGCTGTAATACTGCATCCTATGATGGCGGGATGATTATAACAAGTGCTGCGTGTTACGGGAATGAGAGCCGCTGCTGCGTAGCTGTAATACTGCATCCTATGATAACGGGATAATTATAACGAGTGCTGCGTGTTACAGGAATGAGAGCCGCTGCTGCATAGCGGTCATACTGCATCCTATGATGGCGGGATGATTATAACGAGTGCTGCGTGGTACGGGAATGAAAGCCGCTGCTGCGTAGCTGTAATACTGCATTCTATGATGGCAAGATGATTATAACGAGTGCAGCATGTTACGGGAATGAGAGCCGCTGCTGCGTAGCTGTAATACTGCATCCTATGATGGCGGGATGATTATAACGAGTGCTGCGTGTTAAGGGAATGAGAGCCGCTGTTGCGTAGCTGTAATACTGCATCCTATGATGGCGGGATGATTATAACGAGTGCTGCGTGTTACGGGAATGAGAGCCGCTGCTGCGTAGCTGTAATACTGCATTCTATGATGGCGGGATGATTATAACGAGTGCTGCATGTTATAGGAATGAGAGCCGCTGCTGCATAGCGGTCATACTGCATCCTATGATGGGGGGATGATTATAACGAGTGCTGCGGGTTACAGGAATGAGAGCCGCTGCTGCGTAGCTGTAATACTGCATCCTATGATGGCGGGATGATTATAACGAGTGCTGCATGTTACGGGAATGAGAGCCGCTGCTGCGTAGCTGTAATACTGCATCCTATAATGGCGGGATGATTATAACGAGTGCAGCGTGTTACGGGAATGAGAGTCGCTGCTGCGTAGCGTCATACTGCATCCTATAATGGCGGGATGATTATAACGAGTGCAGCGTGTTACAGGAATGAGAGCCGGTGCTGCGTAGCTGTAATACTGCATCCTATAATGGCGGGATGATTATAACGAGTGCAGCGTGTTACAGGAATGATAGCCGCTGCTGCGTAGCTGTAATACTGCATCCTATGATGGCGGGATGATTATAACGAGTGCTGCGTGTTACGGGAATGAGAGCCGCTGCTGCGTAGCTGTAATACTGCATCCTATGATGGCGGGATGATTATAACGAGTGCTGCATTTTACGGGAATGAGAGTCGCTGCTGCGTAGCTGTAATACTGCATCCTATGATGGCGGGATGATTATAACGAGTGCTGCGTGTTACAGGAATTAGAGCCGCTGCTGTGTAGCTGTAATACTGCATCCTATGATGGCGGGATGATTATAACGAGGGCTGCGTGTTACAGGAATGAGAGTCGCTGCTGCGTAGCTGTAATACTGCATCCTATGATGGCGGGATGATTATAACGAGTGCTGCATGTTACGGGAATGAGAGCCGCTGCTGCGTAGCTGTAATACTGCAGCCTATAATGGTGGGATGATTATAACGAGTGCAGCGTGTTACGGGAATGAGAGTCGCTGCTGCGTAGCTGTAATACTGCATCCTATGATGGCGGGATGATTATAACGAGTGCTGCGTGTTACAGGAATGAGAGCCGCTGCTGCGTAGCTGTAATACTGCATCCTATGATGGCGGGATGATTATAATGAGTACTGCGTGTTAGGGGAACGAGAGCCGCTGCTGCGTAGCTGTAATTCTGCATCCTATGATGGCGAGATTATTATAACGAGTGCAGCGTGTTACAGGAATGAGAGCCGCTGCTGCGTAGCTGTAATACTGCATCCTATGATGGCGGGATGATTATAACGAGTGCAGCGTGTTACGGGAATGAGAGTCGCTGCTGCGTAGCTGTAATACTGCATCCTATGATGGCGGGATGATTATAACGAGTGCTGCGTGTTACTGGAATGAGAGACGCTGCTGCGTAGCTGTAATACTGCATCCTATGATGGCAGGATGATTATAACGAGTGCTGCGTGTTACAGGAATTAGAGCCGCTGTTGCGTAGCTGTAATACTGCATCCTATGATGGCGGGATGATTATAACGAGTGCTGCGTGTTACGGGAATGAGAGCCGCTGCTGCGTAGCTGTAATTCTGCATCCTATGATGGCGGGATGATTATAACGAGTGCTGCGTGTTACAGGAATGAGAGCAGCTGCTGCGTAGCTGTAATACTGCATCCTATGATGGCGGGATGATTATAATGAGTGCTGCGTGTTACAGGAATGAGAGCCGCTGCTGCGTAGCTGTAATACTGCATCCTATGATGGCGGGATGATTATAACGAGTGCTGCGTGTTACGGGAATGAGAGCCGCTGCTGCGTAGCTGTAATACTGCATCCTATGATGGCGGGATGATTATAACGAGTGCTGCGTGTTACGGGATTGAGAGCCGCTGCTGCATACCTGTAATACTGCATCCTATGATGGCGTGATGATTATAACGAGTGCTGCGTGTTATGGGAATGAGAGCCGCTGCTGCGTAGCTGTAATACTGCATCCTATGATGGCGGGATAATTATAACAAGTGCTGCGTGTTACGGGAATGAGAGTCGCTGCTGCGTAGCTGTAATACTGCATCCTATGATGGCGGGATAATTATAACGAGTGCTGCGTGTTACGGGAATGAGAGCTGCTGCTGCGTAGCTGTAATACTGCATCCTATGATGGCGGGATGATTATAACGAGTGCTGCGTGTTACAGGAATGAGAGCCGCTGCTGCGTAGCTGTAATACTGCATCCTATGATGGCGGGATGATTATAACAAGTGCTGCGTGTTACGGGAATGAGAGCCGCTGCTGCGTAGCTGTAATACTGCATCCTATGATGGCAGGATGATTATAACAAGTGCTGCGTGTTACAGGAATGAGAGCCACTGCTGCATAGCGGTCATACTGCATCCTATGATGGCGGGATGATTATAACGAGTGCTGCGTGGTACGGGAATGAAAGCCGCTGCTGCGTAGCTGTAATACTACATTCTATGATGGCAAGATAATTATAACGAGTGCAGCGTGTTACGGGAATGAGAGTCGCTGCTGCGTAGCTGTAATACTGCATCCTATGATGGCGGGATGATTATAACGAGTGCTGCGTGTTACGGGAATGAGAGCCGCTGCTGCGTAGCTGTAATACTGCATTCTATGATGGCGGGATGATTATAACGAGTGCTGCATGTTATAGGAATGAGAGCCGCTGCTGCATAGCGGTCATACTGCATCCTATGATGGGGGGATGATTATAACGAGTGCAGCGTGTTACGGGAATGAGAGTCGCTGCTGCGTAGCGTCATACTGCATCCTATAATGGCGGGATGATTATAACGAGTGCAGCGTGTTACAGGAATGAGAGCCGGTGCTGCGTAGCTGTAATACTGCATCCTATGATGGCGGGATGATTATAACGAGTGCTGCGTGTTACGGGAATGAGAGCCGCTGCTGCGTAGCTGTAATACTACATCCTATGATGGCGGGATGATTATAACGAGTGCTGCGTGTTACAGGAATGAGAGCTGCTGCTGCGTAGCTGTAATACTGCATCCTATGATGGCGGGATGATTATAACGAGTGCTGCGTGTTACAGGAATTAGAGCCGCTGCTGCGTAGCTGTAATACTGCATCCTATGATGGCGGGATGATTATAACGAGTGCTGCATGTTACGGGAATGAGAGCCGCTGCTGCGTAGCTGTAATACTGCAGCCTATAATGGTGGGATGATTATAACGAGTGCAGCGTGTTACGGGAATGAGAGTCGCTGCTGCGTAGCTGTAATACTGCATCCTATGATGGCGGGATGATTATAACGAGTGCTGCGTGTTACAGGAATGAGAGCCGCTGCTGCGTAGCTGTAATACTGCATCCTATGATGGCGGGATTATTATAACGAGTGCTGCGTGTTACGGGAATGAGAGCCGCTGCTGCGTAGCTGTAATACTGCATCCTATGATGGCGGGATGATTATAATGAGTACTGCGTGTTAGGGGAACGAGAGCCGCTGCTGCGTAGCTGTAATACTGCATCCTATGATGGCGGGATGATTATAACGAGTGCAGCGTGTTACGGGAATGAGAGTCGCTGCTGCGTAGCTGTAATACTGCATCCTATGATGGCGGGATGATTATAACGAGTGCTGCGTGTTACAGGAATGAGAGCCGCTGCTGCGTAGCTGCAATACTGCATCCTATGATGGCGGGATGATTATAACGAGTGCTGCGTGTTACTGGAATGAGAGACGCTGCTGCATAGCTGTAATACTACATCCTATGATGGCGGGATGATTATAACGAGTGCTGCGTGTTACAGGAATTAGAGCCGCTGTTGCGTAGCTGTAATACTGCATCCTATGATGGCGGGATGATTATAACGAGTGCTGCGTGTTACGGGAATGAGAGCCGCTGCTGCGTAGCTGTAATTCTGCATCCTATGATGGCGGGATGATTATAACGAGTGCTGCGTGTTACAGGAATGAGAGCAGCTGCTGCGTAGCTGTAATACTGCATCCTATGATGGCGGGATGATTATAATGAGTGCTGCGTGTTACAGGAATGAGAGCCGCTGCTGCGTAGCTGTAATACTGCATCCTATGATGGCGGGATGATTATAATGAGTGCTGCGTGTTACGGGAATGAGAGCCGCTGCTGCGTAGCTGTAATACTGCATCCTATGATGGCGGGATGATTATAATGAGTGCTGCGTGTTACGGGATTGAGAGCCGCTGCTGCGTAGCTGTAATACTGCATCCTATGATGGCGGGATGATTATAACGAGTGCTGCGTGTTACGGGAATGAGAGCCCCTGCTGCGTAGCGGTCATACTGCATCCTATGATGGTGGGATGATTATAACAAGTGCTGCGTGTTACGGGAATGAGAGCCGCTGCTGCGTAGCTGTAATACTGCATCCTATGATGGTGGGATGATTATAACGAGTGCTGCGTGTTACGGGAATGAGAGTCACTGCTGCGTAGCTGTAATACTGCATCCTATGATGGCGGGATGATTATAACAAGTGCTGCATGTTACAGGAATGAGAGCAGCTGCTGCGTAGCTGTAATACTGCATCCTATGATGGCGGGATGATTATAACGAGTGCTGCATTTTACGGGAATGAGAGCCGCTGCTGCGTAGCTGTAATACTGCATCCTATGATGGCGGGATGATTATAACGAGTGCTGCGTGTTACGGGAATGAGAGCCCCTGCTGCGTAGCGGTCATACTGCATCCTATGATGGTGGGATGATTATAACAAGTGCTGCGTGTTACGGGAATGAGAGCCGCTGCTGCGTAGCTGTAATTCTGCATCCTATAATGGCGGGATGATTATAACGAGTGCTGCGTGTTACGGGAATGAGAGCCGCTGCTGCGTAGCTGTAATACTGCATCCTATGATGGCGGGATAATTATAACAAGTGCTGCGTGTTACGGGAATGAGAGTCGCTGCTGCGTAGCTGTAATACTGCATCCTATGATGGCGGGATGATTATAACGAGTGCTGCATTTTACGGGAATGAGAGCCGCTGCTGCGTAGCTGTAATACTGCATCCTATGATGGCGGGATAATTATAACGAGTGCTGCGTGTTACGGGAATGAGAGCTGCTGCTGCGTAGCTGTAATACTGCATCCTATGATGGCGGGATGATTATAACGAGTGCTGCGTGTTACAGGAATGAGAGCCGCTGCTGCGTAGCTGTAATACTGCATCCTATGATGGCGGGATGATTATAACAAGTGCTGCGTGTTACGGGAATGAGAGCCGCTGCTGCGTAGCTGTAATACTGCATCCTATGATGGCGGGATGATTATAACGAGTGCTGCGTGTTACAGGAATGAGAGCCGCTGCTGCATAGCGGTCATACTGCATCCTATGATGGCGGGATGATTATAACGAGTGCTGCGTGGTACGGGAATGAAAGCCGCTGCTGCGTAGCTGTAATACTGCATCCTATGATGGCGGGATGATTATAACGAGTGCTGCGTGTTACGGGAATGAGAGCCGCTGCTGCGTAGCTGTAATACTGCATCCTATGATGGCGGGATGATTATAACGAGTGCTGCGTGTTACGGGAATGAGAGCCGCTGCTGCGTAGCTGTAATACTGCATCCTATGATGGCGGGAAGATTATAACGAGTGCTGCGTGTTACGGGAATGAGAGCTGCTGCTGCATAGCTGTAATACTGCATCCTATGATGGCGGGATGATTATAACGAGTGCTGCGTGTTACAGGAATGAGAGCCGCTGCTGCGTAGCTGTAATACTGCATCTTATGATGGCGGGATGATTATAACGAGTGCTGCGTGTTACGGGAATGAGAGCCGCTGCTGCGTAGCTGTAATACTGCATCCTATGATGGCGGGATGATTATAACGAGTGCTGCGTGTTACAGGAATGAGAGTCGCTGCTGCGTAGCTGTAATACTGCATCCTATGATGGCGGGATGATTATAACGAGTGCTGCGTGTTACGGGAATGAGAGCTGCTGCTGCGTAGCTGTAATACTGCATCCTATGATGGCGGGATGATTATAACGAGTGCTGCGTGTTACAGGAATGAGAGCCGCTGCTGCGTAGCTGTAATACTGCATCCTATGATGGCGGGATGATTATAACGAGTGCTGCGTGTTACGGGAATGAGAGCCGCTGCTGCGTAGCTGTAATACTGCATCCTATGATGGCGGGATGATTATAACGAGTGCTGCGTGTTATAGGGAATGAGAGCCGCTGTTGCGTAGCTGTAATACTGCATCCTATGATGGCGGGATGATTATAACGAGTGCAGCGTGTTACGGGAATGAGAGCCGCTGCTGCGTAGCTGTAATACTGCATTCTATGATGGCGGGATAATTCTAACGAGTGCTGCGTGTTACAGGAATGAGAGCCGCTGCTGCGTAGCTGTAATACTGCATCCTATGATGGCGGGATGATTATAACGAGTGCTGCGTGTTACAGGAATGAGAGCCGCTGCTGCATAGCTGTAATACTGCATCCTATGATGGCGGGATGATTATAACAAGTGCTGCGTGTTACGGGAATGAGAGCCGCTGCTGCGTAGCTGTAATACTGCATCCTATGATGGCGGGATGATTATAACGAGTGCTGCGTGTTACAGGAATGAGAGCCGCTGCTGCATAGCTGTAATACTGCATCCTATGATGGCGGGATGATTATAACAAGTGCGGCGTGTTACGGGAATGAGAGCCGCTGCTGCGTAGCTGTAATACTGCATCCTATGATAACGGGATGATTATAACGAGTGCTGCGTGTTACAGGAATGAGAGCCGCTGCTGCATAGCGGTCATACTGCATCCTATGATGGCGGGATGATTATAACGAGTGCTGCGTGGTACGGGAATGAAAGCCGCTGCTGCGTAGCTGTAATACTGCATCCTATAATGGCGGGATGATTATAACGAGTGCAGCGTGTTACGGGAATGAGAGCCGCTGCTGCGTAGCTGTAATACTGGATTCTATGATGGCGGGATGATTATAACGAGTGCTGCATGTTATAGGAATGAGAGCCGCTGCTGCATAGCTGTAATACTGCATCCTATAATGGCGGGATGATTATAACGAGTGCAGCGTGTTACGGGAATGAGAGTCGCTGCTGCGTAGCGTCATACTGCATCCTATGATGGCGGGATGATTATAACGAGTGCTGCGTGTTACAGGAATGAGAGCCGCTGCTGCGTAGCTGTAATACTGCATCCTATGATGGCGGGATGATTATAACGAGTGCTGCGTGCTACAGGAATGAGAGCTGCTGCTGCGTAGCTGTAATACTGCATCCTATGATGGCGGGATGATTATAACGAGTGCTGCGTGTTACGGGAATGAGAGCCGCTGCTGCGTAGCTGTAATACTGCATCCTATGATGGCGGGATTATTATAACGAGTGCTGCGTGTTACGGGAATGAGAGCCGCTGCTGCGTAGCTGTAATACTGCATCCTATGATGGCGGGATGATTATCATGAGTAATGCGTGTTAGGGGAACGAGAGCCGCTGCTGCGTAGCTGTAATTCTGCATCCTATGATGGCGGGATGATTATAACGAGTGCAGCGTGTTACAGGAATGAGAGCTGCTGCTGCGTAGCTGTAATACTGCATCCTATGATGGCGGGATGATTATAACGAGTGCTGCGTGTTACGGGAATGAGAGTCGCTGCTGCGTAGCTGTAATACTGCATTCTATGATGGCGGGATAATTATAACGAGTGCTGCGTGTTACGGGAATGAGAGCTGCTGCTGCGTACCTGTAATACTGCATCCTATGATGGCGGGAATATTATAACGAGTGCTGCGTGTTACAGGAATGAGAGCCGCTGCTACGTAGCTGTAATACTGCATCCTATGATGGCGGGATGATTATAACAAGTGCTGCGTGTTACGGGAATGAGAGCCGCTGCTGCGTAGCTGTAATACCGCATCCTATGATGGCGGGATGATTATAACAAGTGCTGCGTGTTACAGGAATGAGAGCCGCTGCTGCATAGCGGTCATACTGCATCCTATGATGGCGGGATGATTATAACGAGTGCTGCGTGTTACAGGAATGAGAGCCGCTGCTGCGTAGCTGTAATACTGCATCCTATGATGGCGGGATGATTATAACGAGTGCTACGTGTTACAGGAATGAGAGTCGCTGCTGCGTAGCTGTAATACTGCATCCTATGATGGCGGGATGATTATAACGAGTGCTGTGTGGTACGGGAATGAAAGCCGCTGCTGCGTAGCTGTAATACTACATTCTATGATGGCAAGATAATTATAACGAGTGCAGCGTGTTACGGGAATGAGAGTCGCTGCTGCGTAGCTGTAATACTGCATCCTATGATGGCGGGATGATTATAACGAGTGCTGCGTGTTAAGGGAATGAGAGCCGCTGTTGCGTAGCTGTAATACTGCATCCTATGATGGCGGGATGATTATAACGAGTGCTGCGTGTTACGGGAATGAGAGCCGCTGCTGCGTAGCTGTAATACTGCATTCTATGATGGCGGGATGATTATAACGAGTGCTGCATGTTATAGGAATGAGAGCCGCTGCTGCATAGCGGTCATACTGCATCCTATGATGGGGGGATGATTATAACGAGTGCTGCGGGTTACAGGAATGAGAGCCGCTGTTGCGTAGCTGTAATACTGCATCCTATGATGGCGGGATGATTATAACGAGTGCTGCATGTTACGGGAATGAGAGCCGCTGCTGCGTAGCTGTAATACTGCATCCTATGATGGCGGGATGATTATAACGAGTGCTGCATGTTACGGGAATGAGAGCCGCTGCTGCGTAGCTGTAATACTGCATCCTATAATGGCGGGATGATTATAACGAGTGCAGCGTGTTACGGGAATGAGAGTCGCTGCTGCGTAGCGTCATACTGCATCCTATAATGTCGGGATGATTATAACGAGTGCAGCGTGTTACAGGAATGAGAGCCGGTGCTGCGTAGCTGTAATACTGCATCCTATAATGGCGGGATGATTATAACGAGTGCAGCGTGTTACAGGAATGAGAGCCGCTGCTGCGTAGCTGTAATACTGCATCCTATGATGGCGGGATGATTATAACGAGTGCTGCATGTTACGGGAATGAGAGCCGCTGCTGCGTAGCTGTAATACTGCATCCTATGATGGCGGGATGATTATAACGAGTGCTGCATTTTACGGGAATGAGAGTCGCTGCTGCGTAGCTGTAATACTGCATCCTATGATGGCGGGATGATTATAACGAGTGCTGCGTGTTACAGGAATTAGAGCCGCTGCTGTGTAGCTGTAATACTGCATCCTATGATGGCGGGATGATTATAACGAGTGCTGCATGTTACGGGAATGAGAGCCGCTGCTGCGTAGCTGTAATACTGCAGCCTATAATGGTGGGATGATTATAACGAGTGCTGCGTGTTACGGGAATGAGAGTCGCTGCTGCGTAGCTGTAATACTGCATCCTATGATGGCGGGATGATTATAACGAGTGCTGCGTGTTACAGGAATTAGAGCCGCTGTTGCGTAGCTGTAATACTGCATCCTATGATGGCGGGATGATTATAACGAGTGCTGCGTGTTACGGGAATGAGAGCCGCTGCTGCGTAGCTGTAATTCTGCATCCTATGATGGCGGGATGATTATAACGAGTGCTGCGTGTTACAGGAATGAGAGCAGCTGCTGCGTAGCTGTAATACTGCATCCTATGATGGCGGGATGATTATAATAAGTGCTGCGTGTTACGGGAATGAGAGCCGCTGCTGCGTAGCTGTAATACTGCAGCCTATAATGGTGGGATGATTATAACGAGTGCTGCGTGTTACGGGAATGAGAGTCGCTGCTGCGTAGCTGTAATACTGCATCCTATGATGGCGGGATGATTATAACGAGTGCTGCGTGTTACAGGAATTAGAGCCGCTGTTGCGTAGCTGTAATACTGCATCCTATGATGGCGGGATGATTATAACGAGTGCTGCGTGTTACGGGAATGAGAGCCGCTGCTGCGTAGCTGTAATTCTGCATCCTATGATGGCGGGATGATTATAACGAGTGCTGCGTGTTACAGGAATGAGAGCAGCTGCTGCGTAGCTGTAATACTGCATCCTATGATGGCGGGATGATTATAATAAGTGCTGCGTGTTACAGGAATGAGAGCCGCTGCTGCATAGCTGTAATACTGCATCCTATGATGGCGGGATGATTATAACGAGTGCTGCGTGTTACGGGAATGAGAGCCGCTGCTGCGTAGCTGTAATACTGCATCCTATGATGGCGGGATGATTATAACGAGTGCTGCGTGTTACGGGAATGAGAGTCACTGCTGCGTAGCTGTAATACTGCATCCTATGATGGCGGGATGATTATAACAAGTGCTGCATGTTACAGGAATGAGAGCAGCTGCTGCGTAGCTGTAATACTGCATCCTATGATGGCGGGATGATTATAACGAGTGCTGCATTTTACGGGAATGAGAGCCGCTGCTGCGTAGCTGTAATACTGCATCCTATGATGGCGGGATGATTATAACGAGTGCTGCGTGTTACGGGAATGAGAGCCCCTGCTGCGTAGCGGTCATACTGCATCCTATGATGGTGGGATGATTATAACAAGTTCTGCGTGTTACGGGAATGAGAGCCGCTGCTGCGTAGCTGTAATTCTGCATCCTATAATGGCGGGATGATTATAACGAGTGCTGCGTGTTAGGGGAATGAGAGCCGCTGCTGCGTAGCTGTAATACTGCATCCTATGATGGCGGGATAATTATAACGAGTGCTGCGTGTTACAGGAATGAGAGCTGCTGCTGCGTAGCTGTAATACTGCATCCTATGATGGCGGGATGATTATAACGAGTGCTGCGTGTTACAGGAATGAGAGCCGCTGCTGCGTAGCTGTAATACTGCATCCTATGATGGCGGGATGATTATAACAAGTGCTGCGTGTTACGGGAATGAGAGCCGCTGCTGCGTAGCTGTAATACTGCATCCTATGATGGCGGGATGATTATAACGAGTGCTGCGTGTTACAGGAATGAGAGCCGCTGCTGCATAGCGGTCATACTGCATCCTATGATGGCGGGATGATTATAACGAGTGCTGCGTGGTACGGAAATGAGAGCCGCTGCTGCGTAGCTGTAATACTGCATCCTATGATGGCAAGATAATTATAACGAGTGCAGCGTGTTACGGGAATGAGAGTCGCTGCTGCGTAGCTGTAATACTGCATCCTATGATGGCGGGATGATTATAACGAGTGCTGCGTGTTACGGGAATGAGAGCCGCTGCTGCGTAGCTGTAATACTGCATCCTATGATGGCGGGATGATTATAACGAGTGCTGCGTGTTACGGGAATTAGAGCTGCTGCTGCGTAGCTGTAATACTGCATCCTATGATGGCGGGATGATTATAACGAGTGCTGCGTGTTACGGGAATGAGAGCCGCTGCTGCGTAGCTGTAATACTGCATCCTATGATGGCGGGATGATTATAACGAGTGCTGCGTGTTACGGGTATGAGAGCTGCTGCTGCGTAGCTGTAATACTGCATCCTATGATGGCGGGATGATTATAACGAGTGCTGCGTGTTACAGGAATGAGAGCCGCTGCTGCGTAGCTGTAATACTGCATCCTATGATGGCGGGATGATTATAACGAGTGCTGCGTGTTACGGGAATGAGAGCCGCTGCTGCGTAGCTGTAATACTGCATCCTATGATGGCGGGATGATTATAACGAGTGCTGCGTGTTACAGGAATGAGAGTCGCTGCTGCGTAGCTGTAATACTGCATCCTATGATGGCGGGATGATTATAACGAGTGCTGCGTGTAACGGGAATGAGAGCCGCTGCTGCGTAGCTGTAATACTGCATCCTATGATGGCGGGATGATTATAACGAGTGCTGCGTGTTACAGGAATGAGAGCCGCTGCTGCGTAGCTGTAATACTGCATCCTATGATGGCGGGATGATTATAACGAGTGCTGCGTGTTAAGGGAAAGAGAGCCGCTGTTGCGTAGCTGTAATACTGCATCCTATGATGGCGGGATGATTATAACGAGTGCAGCGTGTTACGGGAATGAGAGCCGCTGCTGCGTAGCTGTAATACTGCATTCTATGATGGCGGGATAATTCTAACGAGTGCTGCGTGTTACGGGAATGAGAGTCGCTGCTGCGTAGCTGTAATACTGCATCCTATGATGGCGGGATAATTATAACGAGTGCTGCGTGTTACGGGAATGAGAGCTGCTGCTGCGTAGCTGTAATACTGCATCCTATGATGGCGGGATGATTATAACGAGTGCTGCGTGTTACAGGAATGAGAGCCGCTGCTGCATAGCTGTAATACTGCATCCTATGATGGCGGGATGATTATAACAAGTGCTGCGTGTTACGGAAATGAGAGCCGCTGCTGCGTAGCTGTAATACTGCATCCTATGATAAAGGGATGATTATAACGAGTGCTGCGTGTTACAGGAATGAGAGCCGCTGCTGCATAGCGGTCATACTGCATCCTATGATGGCGGGATGATTATAACGAGTGCTGCGTGGTACGGGAATGAAAGCCGCTGCTGCGTAGCTGTAATACTGCATCCTATAATGGCGGGATGATTATAACGAGTGCAGCGTGTTACGTGAATGAGAGCCGCTGCTGCGTAGCTGTAATACTGCATTCTATAATGGCGGGATGATTATAACGAGTGCTGCATGTTATAGGAATGAGAGCCGCTGCTGCATAGCTGTAATACTGCATCCTATAATTGCGGGATGATTATAACGAGTGCAGCGTGTTACGGGAATGAGAGTCGCTGCTGCGTAGCGTCATACTGCATCCTATGATGGCGGGATGATTATAACGAGTGCTGCGTGTTACAGGAATGAGAGCCGCTGCTGCGTAGCTGTAATACTGCATCCTATGATGGCGGGATGATTATAACGAGTGCTGCGTGCTACAGGAATGAGAGCTGCTGCTGCGTAGCTGTAATACTGCATCCTATGATGGCGGGATGATTATAACGAGTGCTGCGTGTTACGGGAATGAGAGCCGCTGCTGCGTAGCTGTAATACTGCATCCTATGATGGCGGGATTATTATAACGAGTGCTGCGTGTTACGGGAATGAGAGCCGCTGCTGCGTAGCTGTAATACTGCATCCTATGATGGCGGGATGATTATAATGAGTAATGCGTGTTAGGGGAACGAGAGCCGCTGCTGCGTAGCTGTAATTCTGCATCCTATGATGGCGGGATGATTATAACGAGTGCAGCGTGTTACAGGAATGAGAGCTGCTGCTGCGTAGCTGTAATACTGCATCCTATGATGGCGGGATGATTATAAAGAGTGCTGCGTGTTACGGGAATGAGAGCCGCTGCTGCGTAGCTGTAATACTGCATCCTATGATGGCGGGATAATTATAACAAGTGCTGCGTGTTACGGGAATGAGAGTCGCTGCTGCGTACCTGTAATACTGCATCCTATGATGGCGGGATGATTATAACGAGTGCTGCGTGTTACAGGAATGAGAGCCGCTGCTACGTAGCTGTAATACTGCATCCTATGATGGCGGGATGATTATAACGAGTGCTGCGTGTTACGGGAATGAGAGCCGCTGCTGCGTAGCTGTAATACTGCATCCTATAATGGCGGGATGATTATAACGAGTGCAGCGTGTTACGGGAATGAGAGTCGCTGCTGCGTAGCGTCATACTGCATCCTATGATGGCGGGATGATTATAACGAGTGCTGCGTGTTACAGGAATGAGAGCCGCTGCTGCGTAGCTGTAATACTGCATCCTATGATGGCGGGATGATTATAACGAGTGCTGCGTGTTACGGGAATGAGAGCCGCTGCTGCGTAGCTGTAATACTGCATCCTATGATGGCGGGATTATTATAACGAGTGCTGCGTGTTACGGGAATGAGAGCCGCTGCTGCGTAGCTGTAATACTGCATCCTATGATGGCGGGATAATTATAATGAGTACTGCGTGTTAGGGGAACGAGAGCCGCTGCTGCGTAGCTGTAATTCTGCATCCTATGATGGCGGGATGATTATAACGAGTGCAGCGTGTTACAGGAATGAGAGCTGCTGCTGCGTAGCTGTAATACTGCATCCTATGATGGCGGGATGATTATAACGAGTGCTGCGTGTTACAGGAATGAGAGCTGCTGCTGCGTAGCTGTAATACTGCATCCTATGATGGCGGGATGATTATAACGAGTGCTGCGTGTTACAGGAAAGAGAGCTGCTGCTGCGTAGCTGTAATACTGCATCCTATGATGACGGGATGATTATAACGAGTGCTGCGTGTTACAGGAATTAGAGCCGCTGCTGCGTAGCTGTAACACTGCATCCTATGATGGCGGGATGATTATAATGAGGGCTGCGTGTTACAGGAATGAGAGTCGCTGCTGCGTAGCTGTAATACTGCATCCTATGATGGTGGGATGATTATAACGAGTGCTGCGTGTTACAGGAATGAGAGTCGCTGCTGCGTAGCTGTAATACTGCATCCTATGATGGCGGGATGATTATAACGAGGGCTGCGTGTTACAGGAATAAGAGTCGCTGCTGCGTAGCTGTAATACTGCATCCTATGATGGCGGAATGATTATAACGAGTGCAGCGGGTTACGGGAATGAGAGCCGCTGCTGCGTAGCTGTAATACTGCATTCTATGATGGCGGGATGATTATAACGAGTGCTGCATGTTATAGGAATGAGAGCCGCTGCTGCATAGCGGTCATACTGCATCCTATGATGGGGGGATGATTATAACGAGTGCAGCGTGTTACGGGAATGAGAGTCGCTGCTGCGTAGCGTCATACTGCATCCTATAATGGCGGGATGATTATAACGAGTGCTGCGTGTTACAGGAATGAGAGCTGCTGCTGCGTAGCTGTAATACTGCATCCTATGATGGCGGGATGATTATAACGAGTGCTGCGTGTTACAGGAATTAGAGCCGCTGCTGCGTAGCTGTAATACTGCATCCTATGATGGCGGGATGATTATAACGAGTGCTGCATGTTACGGGAATGAGAGCCGCTGCTGCGTAGCTGTAATACTGCAGCCTATAATGGTGGGATGATTATAACGAGTGCAGCGTGTTACGGGAATGAGAGTCGCTGCTGCGTAGCTGTAATACTGCATCCTATGATGGCGGGATGATTATAACGAGTGCTGCGTGTTACAGGAATGAGAGCCGCTGCTGCGTAGCTGTAATACTGCATCCTATGATGGCGGGATTATTATAACGAGTGCTGCGTGTTACGGGAATGAGAGCCGCTGCTGCGTAGCTGTAATACTGCATCCTATGATGGCGGGATGATTATAATGAGTACTGCGTGTTAGGGGAACGAGAGCCGCTGCTGCGTAGCTGTAATACTGCATCCTATGATGGCGGGATGATTATAACGAGTGCAGCGTGTTACGGGAATGAGAGTCGCTGCTGCGTAGCTGTAATACTGCATCCTATGATGGCGGGATGATTATAACGAGTGCTGCGTGTTACGGGAATGAGAGCCGCTGCTGCGTAGCTGCAATACTGCATCCTATGATGGCGGGATGATTATAACGAGTGCTGCGTGTTACTGGAATGAGAGACGCTGCTGCATAGCTGTAATACTACATCCTATGATGGCGGGATGATTATAACGAGTGCTGCGTGTTACAGGAATTAGAGCCGCTGTTGCGTAGCTGTAATACTGCATCCTATGATGGCGGGATGATTATAACGAGTGCTGCGTGTTACGGGAATGAGAGCCGCTGCTGCGTAGCTGTAATTCTGCATCCTATGATGGCGGGATGATTATAACGAGTGCTGCGTGTTACAGGAATGAGAGCAGCTGCTGCGTAGCTGTAATACTGCATCCTATGATGGCGGGATGATTATAATGAGTGCTGCGTGTTACAGGAATGAGAGCCGCTGCTGCGTAGCTGTAATACTGCATCCTATGATGGCGGGATGATTATAATGAGTGCTGCGTGTTACGGGAATGAGAGCCGCTGCTGCGTAGCTGTAATACTGCATCCTATGATGGCGGGATGATTATAATGAGTGCTGCGTGTTACGGGATTGAGAGCCGCTGCTGCGTAGCTGTAATACTGCATCCTATGATGGCGGGATGATTATAACGAGTGCTGCGTGTTACGGGAATGAGAGCCCCTGCTGCGTAGCGGTCATACTGCATCCTATGATGGTGGGATGATTATAACAAGTGCTGCGTGTTACGGGAATGAGAGCCGCTGCTGCGTAGCTGTAATACTGCATCCTATGATGGTGGGATGATTATAACGAGTGCTGCGTGTTACGGGAATGAGAGTCACTGCTGCGTAGCTGTAATACTGCATCCTATGATGGCGGGATGATTATAACAAGTGCTGCATGTTACAGGAATGAGAGCAGCTGCTGCGTAGCTGTAATACTGCATCCTATGATGGCGGGATGATTATAACGAGTGCTGCATTTTACGGGAATGAGAGCCGCTGCTGCGTAGCTGTAATACTGCATCCTATGATGGCGGGATGATTATAACGAGTGCTGCGTGTTACGGGAATGAGAGCCCCTGCTGCGTAGCGGTCATACTGCATCCTATGATGGTGGGATGATTATAACAAGTGCTGCGTGTTACGGGAATGAGAGCCGCTGCTGCGTAGCTGTAATTCTGCATCCTATAATGGCGGGATGATTATAACGAGTGCTGCGTGTTACGGGAATGAGAGCCGCTGCTGCGTAGCTGTAATACTGCATCCTATGATGGCGGGATAATTATAACAAGTGCTGCGTGTTACGGGAATGAGAGTCGCTGCTGCGTAGCTGTAATACTGCATCCTATGATGGCGGGATGATTATAACGAGTGCTGCATTTTACGGGAATGAGAGCCGCTGCTGCGTAGCTGTAATACTGCATCCTATGATGGCGGGATAATTATAACGAGTGCTGCGTGTTACGGGAATGAGAGCTGCTGCTGCGTAGCTGTAATACTGCATCCTATGATGGCGGGATGATTATAACGAGTGCTGCGTGTTACAGGAATGAGAGCCGCTGCTGCGTAGCTGTAATACTGCATCCTATGATGGCGGGATGATTATAACAAGTGCTGCGTGTTACGGGAATGAGAGCCGCTGCTGCGTAGCTGTAATACTGCATCCTATGATGGCGGGATGATTATAACGAGTGCTGCGTGTTACAGGAATGAGAGCCGCTGCTGCATAGCGGTCATACTGCATCCTATGATGGCGGGATGATTATATCGAGTGCTGCGTGGTACGGGAATGAAAGCCGCTGCTGCGTAGCTGTAATACTGCATCCTATGATGGCGGGATGATTATAACGAGTGCTGCGTGTTACGGGAATGAGAGCCGCTGCTGCGTAGCTGTAATACTGCATCCTATGATGGCGGGATGATTATAACGAGTGCTGCGTGTTACGGGAATGAGAGCCGCTGCTGCGTAGCTGTAATACTGCATCCTATGATGGCGGGAAGATTATAACGAGTGCTGCGTGTTACGGGAATGAGAGCTGCTGCTGCATAGCTGTAATACTGCATCCTATGATGGCGGGATGATTATAACGAGTGCTGCGTGTTACAGGAATGAGAGCCGCTGCTGCGTAGCTGTAATACTGCATCCTATGATGGCGGGATGATTATAACGAGTGCTGCGTGTTACGGGAATGAGAGCCGCTGCTGCGTAGCTGTAATACTGCATCCTATGATGGCGGGATGATTATAACGAGTGCTGCGTGTTACAGGAATGAGAGTCGCTGCTGCGTAGCTGTAATACTGCATCCTATGATGGCGGGATGATTATAACGAGTGCTGCGTGTTACGGGAATGAGAGCTGCTGCTGCGCTAGCTGTAATACTGCATCCTATGATGGCGGGATGATTATAACGAGTGCTGCGTGTTACAGGAATGAGAGCCGCTGCTGCGTAGCTGTAATACTGCATCCTATGATGGCGGGATGATTATAACGAGTGCTGCGTGTTACGGGAATGAGAGCCGCTGCTGCGTAGCTGTAATACTGCATCCTATGATGGCGGGATGATTATAACGAGTGCTGCGTGTTATAGGGAATGAGAGCCGCTGTTGCGTAGCTGTAATACTGCATCCTATGATGGCGGGATGATTATAACGAGTGCAGCGTGTTACGGGAATGAGAGCCGCTGCTGCGTAGCTGTAATACTGCATTCTATGATGGCGGGATAATTCTAACGAGTGCTGCGTGTTACAGGAATGAGAGCCGCTGCTGCGTAGCTGTAATACTGCATCCTATGATGGCGGGATGATTATAACGAGTGCTGCGTGTTACAGGAATGAGAGCCGCTGCTGCATAGCTGTAATACTGCATCCTATGATGGCGGGATGATTATAACAAGTGCTGCGTGTTACGGGAATGAGAGCCGCTGCTGCGTAGCTGTAATACTGCATCCTATGATGGCGGGATGATTATAACGAGTGCTGCGTGTTACAGGAATGAGAGCCGCTGCTGCGTAGCTGTAATACTGCATCCTATGATGGCGGGATGATTATAACAAGTGCTGCGTGTTACGGGAATGAGAGCCGCTGCTGCGTAGCTGTAATACTGCATCCTATGATAACGGGATGATTATAACGAGTGCTGCGTGTTACAGGAATGAGAGCCGCTGCTGCATAGCGGTCATACTGCATCCTATGATGGCGGGATGATTATAACGAGTGCTGCGTGGTACGGGAATGAAAGCCGCTGCTGCGTAGCTGTAATACTGCATCCTATAATGGCGGGATGATTATAACGAGTGCAGCGTGTTACGGGAATGAGAGCCGCTGCTGCGTAGCTGTAATACTGCATTCTATGATGGCGGGATGATTATAACGAGTGCTGCATGTTATAGGAATGAGAGCCGCTGCTGCATAGCTGTAATACTGCATCCTATAATGGCGGGATGATTATAACGAGTGCAGCGTGTTACGGGAATGAGAGTCGCTGCTGCGTAGCGTCATACTGCATCCTATGATGGCGGGATGATTATAACGAGTGCTGCGTGTTACAGGAATGAGAGCCGCTGCTGCGTAGCTGTAATACTGCATCCTATGATGGCGGGATGATTATAACGAGTGCTGCGTGCTACAGGAATGAGAGTCGCTGCTGCGTAGCGTCATACTGCATCCTATGATGGCGGGATGATTATAACGAGTGCTGCGTGTTACAGGAATGAGAGCCGCTGCTGCGTAGCTGTAATACTGCATCCTATGATGGCGGGATGATTATAACGAGTGCTGCGTGTTACAGGAATGAGAGCCGCTGCTGCATAGCTGTAATACTGCATCCTATGATGGCGGGATGATTATAACAAGTGCTGCGTGTTACGGGAATGAGAGCCGCTGCTGCGTAGCTGTAATACTGCATCCTATGATGGCGGGATGATTATAACGAGTGCTGCGTGTTACAGGAATGAGAGCCGCTGCTGCGTAGCTGTAATACTGCATCCTATGATGGCGGGATGATTATAACAAGTGCTGCGTGTTACGGGAATGAGAGCCGCTGCTGCGTAGCTGTAATACTGCATCCTATGATAACGGGATGATTATAACGAGTGCTGCGTGTTACAGGAATGAGAGCCGCTGCTGCATAGCGGTCATACTGCATCCTATGATGGCGGGATGATTATAACGAGTGCTGCGTGGTACGGGAATGAAAGCCGCTGCTGCGTAGCTGTAATACTGCATCCTATAATGGCGGGATGATTATAACGAGTGCAGCGTGTTACGGGAATGAGAGCCGCTGCTGCGTAGCTGTAATACTGCATTCTATGATGGCGGGATGATTATAACGAGTGCTGCATGTTATAGGAATGAGAGCCGCTGCTGCATAGCTGTAATACTGCATCCTATAATGGCGGGATGATTATAACGAGTGCAGCGTGTTACGGGAATGAGAGTCGCTGCTGCGTAGCGTCATACTGCATCCTATGATGGCGGGATGATTATAACGAGTGCTGCGTGTTACAGGAATGAGAGCCGCTGCTGCGTAGCTGTAATACTGCATCCTATGATGGCGGGATGATTATAACGAGTGCTGCGTGCTACAGGAATGAGAGCTGCTGCTGCGTAGCTGTAATACTGCATCCTATGATGGCGGGATGATTATAACGAGTGCTGCGTGTTACGGGAATGAGAGCCGCTGCTGCGTAGCTGTAATACTGCATCCTATGATGGCGGGATTATTATAACGAGTGCTGCGTGTTACGGGAATGAGAGCCGCTGCTGCGTAGCTGTAATACTGCATCCTATGATGGCGGGATGATTATAATGAGTAATGCGTGTTAGGGGAACGAGAGCCGCTGCTGCGTAGCTGTAATTCTGCATCCTATGATGGCGGGATGATTATAACGAGTGCAGCGTGTTACAGGAATGAGAGCTGCTGCTGCGTAGCTGTAATACTGCATCCTATGATGGCGGGATGATTATAACGAGTGCTGCGTGTTACGGGAATGAGAGTCGCTGCTGCGTAGCTGTAATACTGCATTCTATGATGGCGGGATAATTATAACGAGTGCTGCGTGTTACGGGAATGAGAGCTGCTGCTGCGTACCTGTAATACTGCATCCTATGATGGCGGGAATATTATAACGAGTGCTGCGTGTTACAGGAATGAGAGCCGCTGCTACGTAGCTGTAATACTGCATCCTATGATGGCGGGATGATTATAACAAGTGCTGCGTGTTACGGGAATGAGAGCCGCTGCTGCGTAGCTGTAATACCGCATCCTATGATGGCGGGATGATTATAACAAGTGCTGCGTGTTACAGGAATGAGAGCCGCTGCTGCATAGCGGTCATACTGCATCCTATGATGGCGGGATGATTATAACGAGTGCTGCGTGGTACGGGAATGAAAGCCGCTGCTGCGTAGCTGTAATACTACATTCTATGATGGCAAGATAATTATAACGAGTGCAGCGTGTTACGGGAATGAGAGTCGCTGCTGCGTAGCTGTAATACTGCATCCTATGATGGCGGGATGATTATAACGAGTGCTGCGTGTTACGGGAATGAGAGCCGCTGCTGCGTAGCTGTAATACTGCATCCTATGATGGCGAGATGATTATAACGAGTGCTGCCTGTTACAGGAATGAGAGCCGCTGCTGCGTAGCTGTAATACTGCATCCTATGATGGCGGGATGATTATAACGAGTGCTGCGTGTTAAGGGAATGAGAGCCGCTGTTGCGTAGCTGTAATACTGCATCCTATGATGGCGGGATGATTATAACGAGTGCTGCGTGTTACGGGAATGAGAGCCGCTGCTGCGTAGCTGTAATACTGCATTCTATGATGGCGGGATGATTATAACGAGTGCTGCATGTTATAGGAATGAGAGCCGCTGCTGCATAGCGGTCATACTGCATCCTATGATGGGGGGATGATTATAACGAGTGCTGCGGGTTACAGGAATGAGAGCCGCTGTTGCGTAGCTGTAATACTGCATCCTATGATGGCGGGATGATTATAACGAGTGCTGCATGTTACGGGAATGAGAGCCGCTGCTGCGTAGCTGTAATACTGCATCCTATGATGGCGGGATGATTATAACGAGTGCTGCATGTTACGGGAATGAGAGCCGCTGCTGCGTAGCTGTAATACTGCATCCTATAATGGCGGGATGATTATAACGAGTGCAGCGTGTTACGGGAATGAGAGTCGCTGCTGCGTAGCGTCATACTGCATCCTATAATGTCGGGATGATTATAACGAGTGCAGCGTGTTACAGGAATGAGAGCCGGTGCTGCGTAGCTGTAATACTGCATCCTATAATGGCGGGATGATTATAACGAGTGCAGCGTGTTACAGGAATGAGAGCCGCTGCTGCGTAGCTGTAATACTGCATCCTATGATGGCGGGATGATTATAACGAGTGCTGCATTTTACGGGAATGAGAGTCGCTGCTGCGTAGCTGTAATACTGCATCCTATGATGGCGGGATGATTATAACGAGTGCTGCGTGTTACAGGAATTAGAGCCGCTGCTGTGTAGCTGTAATACTGCATCCTATGATGGCGGGATGATTATAACGAGGGCTGCGTGTTACAGGAATGAGAGTCGCTGCTGCGTAGCTGTAATACTGCATCCTATGATGGCGGGATGATTATAACGAGTGCTGCATGTTACGGGAATGAGAGCCGCTGCTGCGTAGCTGTAATACTGCAGCCTATAATGGTGGGATGATTATAACGAGTGCTGCGTGTTACGGGAATGAGAGTCGCTGCTGCGTAGCTGTAATACTGCATCCTATGATGGCGGGATGATTATAACGAGTGCTGCGTGTTACAGGAATTAGAGCCGCTGTTGCGTAGCTGTAATACTGCATCCTATGATGGCGGGATGATTATAACGAGTGCTGCGTGTTACGGGAATGAGAGCCGCTGCTGCGTAGCTGTAATTCTGCATCCTATGATGGCGGGATGATTATGACGAGTGCTGCGTGTTACAGGAATGAGAGCAGCTGCTGCGTAGCTGTAATACTGCATCCTATGATGGCGGGATGATTATAATAAGTGCTGCGTGTTACAGGAATGAGAGCCGCTGCTGCATAGCTGTAATACTGCATCCTATGATGGCGGGATGATTATAACGAGTGCTGCGTGTTACGGGAATGAGAGCCGCTGCTGCGTAGCTGTAATACTGCATCCTATGATGGCGGGATGATTATAACGAGTGCTGCGTGTTACGGGAATGAGAGTCACTGCTGCGTAGCTGTAATACTGCATCCTATGATGGCGGGATGATTATAACAAGTGCTGCATGTTACAGGAATGAGAGCAGCTGCTGCGTAGCTGTAATACTGCATCCTATGATGGCGGGATGATTATAACGAGTGCTGCATTTTACGGGAATGAGAGCCGCTGCTGCGTAGCTGTAATACTGCATCCTATGATGGCGGGATGATTATAACGAGTGCTGCGTGTTACGGGAATGAGAGCCCCTGCTGCGTAGCGGTCATACTGCATCCTATGATGGTGGGATGATTATAACAAGTGCTGCGTGTTACGGGAATGAGAGCCGCTGCTGCGTAGCTGTAATTCTGCATCCTATAATGGCGGGATGATTATAACGAGTGCTGCGTGTTAGGGGAATGAGAGCCGCTGCTGCGTAGCTGTAATACTGCATCCTATGATGGCGGGATAATTATAACAAGTGCTGCGTGTTACGGGAATGAGAGCCGCTGCTGCGTAGCTGTAATACTGCATCCTATGATGGCGGGATAATTATAACGAGTGCTGCGTGTTACAGGAATGAGAGCTGCTGCTGCGTAGCTGTAATACTGCATCCTATGATGGCGGGATGATTATAACGAGTGCTGCGTGTTACAGGAATGAGAGCCGCTGCTGCGTAGCTGTAATACTGCATCCTATGATGGCGGGATGATTATAACAAGTGCTGCGTGTTACGGGAATGAGAGACGCTGCTGCGTAGCTGTAATACTGCATCCTATGATGGCGGGATGATTATAACGAGTGCTGCGTGTTACAGGAATGAGAGCCGCTGCTGCATAGCGGTCATACTGCATCCTATGATGGCGGGATGATTATAACGAGTGCTGCGTGGTACGGAAATGAAAGCCGCTGCTGCGTAGCTGTAATACTACATTCTATGATGGCAAGATAATTATAACGAGTGCAGCGTGTTACGGGAATGAGAGTCGCTGCTGCGTAGCTGTAATACTGCATCCTATGATGGCGGGATGATTATAACGAGTGCTGCGTGTTACGGGAATGAGAGCCGCTGCTGCGTAGCTGTAATACTGCATCCTATGATGGCGGGATGATTATAACGAGTGCTGCGTGTTACGGGAATTAGAGCTGCTGCTGCGTAGCTGTAATACTGCATCCTATGATGGCGGGATGATTATAACGAGTGCTGCGTGTTACGGGAATGAGAGCCGCTGCTGCGTAGCTGTAATACTGCATCCTATGATGGCGGGATGATTATAACGAGTGCTGCGTGTTACGGGAATGAGAGCTGCTGCTGCACAGCTGTAATACTGCATCCTATGATGGCGGGATGATTATAACGAGTGCTGCGTGTTACAGGAATGAGAGCCGCTGCTGCGTAGCTGTAATACTGCATCCTATGATGGCGGGATGATTATAACGAGTGCTGCGTGTTACGGGAATGAGAGCCGCTGCTGCGTAGCTGTAATACTGCATCCTATGATGGCGGGATGATTATAACGAGTGCTGCGTGTTAAGGAATGAGAGTCGCTGCTGCGTAGCTGTAATACTGCATCCTATGATGGCGGGATGATTATAACGAGTGCTGCGTGTTACGGGAATGAGAGCCGCTGCTGCGTAGCTGTAATACTGCATCCTATGATGGCGGGATGATTATAACGAGTGCTGCGTGTTACAGGAATGAGAGCCGCTGCTGCGTAGCTGTAATACTGCATCCTATGATGGCGGGATGATTATAACGAGTGCTGCGTGTTAAGGGAAAGAGAGCCGCTGTTGCGTAGCTGTAATACTGCATCCTATGATGGCGGGATGATTATAACGAGTGCAGCGTGTTACGGGAATGAGAGCCGCTGCTGCGTAGCTGTAATACTGCATTCTATGATGGCGGGATAATTCTAACGAGTGCTGCGTGTTACGGGAATGAGAGTCGCTGCTGCGTAGCTGTAATACTGCATCCTATGATGGCGGGATAATTATAACGAGTGCTGCGTGTTACGGGAATGAGAGCTGCTGCTGCGTAGCTGTAATACTGCATCCTATGATGGCGGGATGATTATAACGAGTGCTGCGTGTTACAGGAATGAGAGCCGCTGCTGCATAGCTGTAATACTGCATCCTATGATGGCGGGATGATTATAACAAGTGCTGCGTGTTACGGAAATGAGAGCCGCTGCTGCGTAGCTGTAATACTGCATCCTATGATAACGGGATGATTATAACGAGTGCTGCGTGTTACAGGAATGAGAGCCGCTGCTGCATAGCGGTCATACTGCATCCTATGATGGCGGGATGATTATAACGAGTGCTGCGTGGTACGGGAATGAAAGCCGCTGCTGCGTAGCTGTAATACTGCATCCTATAATGGCGGGATGATTATAACGAGTGCAGCGTGTTACGTGAATGAGAGCCGCTGCTGCATAGCTGTAATACTGCATTCTATAATGGCGGGATGATTATAACGAGTGCTGCATGTTATAGGAATGAGAGCCGCTGCTGCATAGCTGTAATACTGCATCCTATAATTGCGGGATGATTATAACGAGTGCAGCGTGTTACGGGAATGAGAGTCGCTGCTGCGTAGCGTCATACTGCATCCTATGATGGCGGGATGATTATAACGAGTGCTGCGTGTTACAGGAATGAGAGCCGCTGCTGCGTAGCTGTAATACTGCATCCTATGATGGCGGGATGATTATAACGAGTGCTGCGTGCTACAGGAATGAGAGCTGCTGCTGCGTAGCTGTAATACTGCATCCTATGATGGCGGGATGATTATAACGAGTGCTGCGTGTTACGGGAATGAGAGCCGCTGCTGCGTAGCTGTAATACTGCATCCTATGATGGCGGGATTATTATAACGAGTGCTGCGTGTTACGGGAATGAGAGCCGCTGCTGCGTAGCTGTAATACTGCATCCTATGATGGCGGGATGATTATAATGAGTAATGCGTGTTAGGGGAACGAGAGCCGCTGCTGCGTAGCTGTAATTCTGCATCCTATGATGGCGGGATGATTATAACGAGTGCAGCGTGTTACAGGAATGAGAGCTGCTGCTGCGTAGCTGTAATACTGCATCCTATGATGGCGGGATGATTATAACGAGTGCTGCGTGTTACGGGAATGAGAGCCGCTGCTGCGTAGCTGTAATACTGCATCCTATGATGGCGGGATAATTATAACAAGTGCTGCGTGTTACGGGAATGAGAGTCGCTGCTGCGTAGCTGTAATACTGCATCCTATGATGGCGGGATAATTATAACGAGTGCTGCGTGTTACAGGAATGAGAGCTGCTGCTGCGTACCTGTAATACTGCATCCTATGATGGCGGGATGATTATAACGAGTGCTGCGTGTTACAGGAATGAGAGCCGCTGCTACGTAGCTGTAATACTGCATCCTATGATGGCGGGATGATTATAACGAGTGCTGCGTGTTACGGGAATGAGAGCCGCTGCTGCGTAGCTGTAATACTGCATCCTATAATGGCGGGATGATTATAACGAGTGCAGCGTGTTACGGGAATGAGAGTCGCTGCTGCGTAGCGTCATACTGCATCCTATGATGGCGGGATGATTATAACGAGTGCTGCGTGTTACAGGAATGAGAGCCGCTGCTGCGTAGCTGTAATACTGCATCCTATGATGGCGGGATGATTATAACGAGTGCTGCGTGTTACGGGAATGAGAGCCGCTGCTGCGTAGCTGTAATACTGCATCCTATGATGGCGGGATTATTATAACGAGTGCTGCGTGTTACGGGAATGAGAGCCGCTGCTGCGTAGCTGTAATACTGCATCCTATGATGGCGGGATAATTATAATGAGTACTGCGTGTTAGGGGAACGAGAGCCGCTGCTGCGTAGCTGTAATTCTGCATCCTATGATGGCGGGATGATTATAACGAGTGCAGCGTGTTACAGGAATGAGAGCCGCTGCTGCGTAGCTGTAATACTGCATCCTATGATGGCGGGATGATTATAACGAGTGCTGCGTGTTACAGGAATGAGAGCTGCTGCTGCGTAGCTGTAATACTGCATCCTATGATGGCGGGATGATTATAACGAGTGCTGCGTGTTACAGGAAAGAGAGCTGCTGCTGCGTAGCTGTAATACTGCATCCTATGATGACGGGATGATTATAACGAGTGCTGCGTGTTACAGGAATTAGAGCCGCTGCTGCGTAGCTGTAACACTGCATCCTATGATGGCGGGATGATTATAATGAGGGCTGCGTGTTACAGGAATGAGAGTCGCTGCTGCGTAGCTGTAATACTGCATCCTATGATGGTGGGATGATTATAACGAGTGCTGCGTGTTACAGGAATGAGAGTCGCTGCTGCGTAGCTGTAATACTGCATCCTATGATGGCGGGATGATTATAACGAGGGCTGCGTGTTACAGGAATAAGAGTCGCTGCTGCGTAGCTGTAATACTGCATCCTATGATGGCGGGATGATTATAACGAGTGCAGCGGGTTACGGGAATGAGAGTCGCTGCTGCGTAGCTGTAATACTGCATCCTATGATGGCGGGATGATTATAACGAGTGCAGCGGGTTACGGGAATGAGAGCCGCTGCTGCATAGCTGTAATACTACATCCTATGATGGCGGGATGATTATAACGAGTGCTGCGTGTTACAGGAATTAGAGCCGCTGTTGCGTAGCTGTAATACTACATCCTATGATGGCGGGATGATTATAACGAGTGCTGCATGTTACAGGAATGAGAGCCGCTGCTGCATAGCTGTAATACTACATCCTATGATGGCGGGATGATTATAACGAGTGCTGCGTGTTACAGGAATTAGAGCCGCTGTTGCGTAGCTGTAATACTGCATCCTATGATGGCGGGATGATTATAACGAGTGCTGCGTGTTACGGGAATGAGAGCCGCTGCTGCGTAGCTGTAATACTGCATCCTATGATGGCGGGATGATTATAACAAGTGCTGCGTGTTACGGGAATGAGAGCCGCTGCTGCATAGCTGTAATACTACATCCTATGATGGCGGGATGATTATAACGAGTGCTGCGTGTTACTGGAATGAGAGCCGCTGCTGCATAGCTGTAATACTACATCCTATGATGGCGGGATGATTATAACGAGTGCTGCGTGTTACTGGAATGAGAGCCGCTGCTGCATAGCTGTAATACTACATCCTATGATGGCGGGATGATTATAACGAGTGCTGCGTGTTACAGGAATTAGAGCCGCTGTTGCGTAGCTGTAATACTGCATCCTATGATGGCGGGATGATTATAACGAGTGCTGCGTGTTACGGGAATGAGAGCCGCTGCTGCGTAGCTGTAATTCTGCATCCTATGATGGCGGGATGATTATAACGAGTGCTGCGTGTTACAGGAATGAGAGCAGCTGCTGCGTAGCTGTAATACTGCATCCTATGATGGCGGGATGATTATAATGAGTGCTGCGTGTTACAGGAATGAGAGCCGCTGCTGCGTAGCTGTAATACTGCATCCTATGATGGGGGGATGATTATAACGAGTGCTGCGTGTTACGGGAATGAGAGCCGCTGCTGTGTAGCTGTAATACTGCATCCTATGATGGCGGGAGGATTTTAACGAGTGCTGCGTGTAACGGGAATGAGAGCCGCTGCTGCCAAGCTGTAATACTGCATCCTATGATGGCGGGATGATTATAACGAGTGCTGCGTGTTACGGGAATGAGAGTCACTGCTGCGTAGCTGTAATACTGCATCCTATGATGGCGGGATGATTATAACGAGTGCTGCGTGTTACAGGAATAAGAGCCGCTGCTGCGTAGCTGTAATACTGCATCCTATGATGGCGGGATAATTATAACGAGTGCTGCGTGTTACAGGAATGAGAGCCGCTGCTGCATAGCTGTAATACTACATCCTATGATGGCGGGATGATTATAACGAGTGCTGCGTGTTACTGGAATGAGAGCCGCTGCTGCATAGCTGTAATACTGCATCCTATGATGGCGGGATGATTATAACGAGTGCTGCGTGTTACAGGAATGAGAGCTGCTGCTGCGTAGCTGTAATACTGCATCCTATGATGGCGGGATGATTATAACGAGTGCTGCGTGTTACAGGAAAGAGAGCTGCTGCTGCGTAGCTGTAATACTGCATCCTATGATGACGGGATGATTATAACACGTGCTGCGTGTTACAGGAATTAGAGCCGCTGCTGCGTAGCTGTAACACTGCATCCTATGATGGCGGGATGATTATAACGAGGGCTGCATGTTACAGGAATGAGAGTCGCTGCTGCGTAGCTGTAATACTGCATCCTATGATGGTGGGATGATTATAACGAGTGCTGCGTGTTACAGGAATGAGAGTCGCTGCTGCGTAGCTGTAATACTGCATCCTATGATGGCGGGATGATTATAACGAGGGCTGCGTGTTACAGGAATAAGAGTCGCTGCTGCGTAGCTGTAATACTGCATCCTATGATGGCGGGATGATTATAACGAGTGCAGCGGGTTACGGGAATGAGAGTCGCTGCTGCGTAGCTGTAATACTGCATCCTATGATGGCGGGATGATTATAACGAGTGCTGCGTGTTACAGGAATGAGAGCCGCTGCTGCATAGCTGTAATACTACATCCTATGATGGCGGGATGATTATAACGAGTGCTACGTGTTACAGGAATTAGAGCCGCTGTTGCGTAGCTGTAATACTGCATCCTATGATGGCGGGATGATTATAACGAGTGCTGCGTGTTACGGGAATGAGAGCCGCTGCTGCGTAGCTGTAATACTGCATCCTATGATGGCGGGATAATTATAACGAGTGCTGCGTGTTACAGGAATGAGAGCCGCTGCTGCATAGCTGTAATACTACATCCTATGATGGCGGGATGATTATAACGAGTGCTGCGTGTTACTGGAATGAGAGCCGCTGCTGCATAGCTGTAAAACTACATCCTATGATGGCGGGATGATTATAACGAGTGCTGCGTGTTACAGGAATTAGAGCCGCTGTTGCGTAGCTGTAATACTGCATCCTATGATGGCAGGATGATTATAACGAGTGCTGCGTGTTACGGGAATGAGAGCCGCTGCTGCGTAGCTGTAATTCTGCATCCTTTGATGGCGGGATGATTATAACGAGTGCTGCGTGTTACAGGAATGAGAGCAGCTGCTGCGTAGCTGTAATACTGCATCCTATGATGGCGGGATGATTATAATGAGTGCTGCGTGTTACAGGAATGAGAGCCGCTGCTGCGTAGCTGTAATACTGCATCCTATGATGGGGGGATGATTATAACGAGTGCTGCGTGTTACGGGAATGAGAGCCGCTGCTGTGTAGCTGTAATACTGCATCCTATGATGGCGGGATGATTATAACGAGTGCTGCGTGTTACAGGAATGAGAGTCACTGCTGCGTAGCTGTAATACAGCATCCTATGATGGCGGGATGATTTTAACGAGTGCTGCGTGTAACGGGAATGAGAGCCGCTGCTGCCAAGCTGTAATACTGCATCCTATGATGGCGGGATGATTATAACGAGTGCTGCGTGTTACGGGAATGAGAGTCACTGCTGCGTAGCTGTAATACTGCATCCTATGATGGCGGGATGATTATAACGAGTGCTGCGTGTTACAGGAATAAGAGCCGCTGCTGCGTAGCTGTAATACTGCATCCTATGATGGCGGGATGATTATAACGAGTGCTGCATTTTACGGGAATGAGAGCCGCTGCTGCGTAGCTGTAATACTGCATCCTATGATGGCGGGATGATTATAACGAGTGCTGCGTGTTACAGGAATGAGAGTCACTGCTGCGTAACTCTAATACTGCATCCTATGATGGCGGGATGATTATAACGAGTGCTGCGTGTTACGGGAATGAGAGCCGCTGCTGCGTAGCGGTCATACTGCATCCTATGATGGTGGGATGATTATAACAAGTGCTGCGTGTTACGGGAATGATAGCCGCTGCTGCGTAGCTGTAATACTGCATCCTATGATGGCGAGATGATTATAACGAGTGCTGCGTGTTACAGGAATGAGAGCCGCTGCTGCGTAGCTGTAATACTGCATCCTATGATGGCGGGATGATTATAACGAGTGCTGCGTGTTAAGGGAATGAGAGCCGCTGTTGCGTAGCTGTAATACTGCATCCTATGATGGCGGGATGATTATAACGAGTGCTGCATGTTACGGGAATGAGAGCGACTGCTGCGTAGCTGTAATACTGCATTCTATGATGGCGGGATAATTATAACGAGTGCTGCGTGTTACGGGAATGAGAGTCGCTGCTGCGTAGCTGTAATACTGCATCCTATGATGGCGGGATGATTATAACAAGTGCTGCGTGTTACGGGAATGAGAGCCGCTGCTGCGTAGCTGTAATACTGCATCCTATGATGGCGGGATGATTATAACGAGTGCTGCGTGTTACAGGAATTAGAGCCGCTGCTGCATAGCGGTCATACTGCATCCTATGATGGCGGGATGATTATAACGAGTGCTGCGTGGTACGAGAATGAAAGCCGCTGCTGCGTAGCTGTAATACTACATTCTATGATGGCGAGATGATTATAACGAGTGCTGCGTGTTACGGGAATGAGAGCCGCTGCTGCGTAGCTGTAATACTGCATCCTATAATGGCGGGATGATTATAACGAGTGCTGCGTGTTACGGGAATGAGAGCCGCTGCTGCGTAGCTGTAATACTGCATCCTATGATGGCGGGATGATTATAACGAGTGCTGCGTGTTACGGGAATGAGAGCTGCTGCTGCATAGCTGTAATACTGCATCCTATGATGGCGGGATGATTATAACGAGTGTTGCGTGTTACGGGAATGAGAGCCGCTGCTGCGTAGCTGTAATACTGCATCCTATGATGGCGGGATGATTATAACGAGTGCTGCGTGTTACAGGAATGAGAGCCGCTGCTGCGTAGCTGTAATACTGCATCCTATGATGGCGGGTTGATTATAACGAGTGCTGCGTGTTTAGGGAATGAGAGCCGCTGTTGCGTAGCTGTAATACTGCATCCTATGATGGCGGGATGATTATAACGAGGGCTGCGTGTTACGGGAACGAGAGTCACTGCTGCGTAGCTGTAATACTGCATCCTATGATGGCTGGATGATTATAACGAGTGCTGCGTGTTACGGGAATGAGAGCCGCTGCTGCGTAGCTGTAATACTGCATTCTATGATGGCGGGATGATTATAACGAGTGCTGCATGTTATAGGAATGAGAGCCGCTGCTGCATAGCGGTCATACTGCATCCTATGATGGGGGGATGATTATAACGAGTGCTGCGGGTGACGGGAATGAGAGCCGCTGCTGCGTAGCTGTAATACTGCATCCTATGATGGCGGGATGATTATAACGAGTGCAGCGTGTTACGGTAATGAGAGTCGCTGCTGCGTAGCGTCATACTGCATCCTATGATGGCAGGATGATTATAACGAGTGCTGCGTGCTACAGGAATGAGAGCTGCTGCTGCGTAGCTGTAATACTGCATCCTATGATGGCGGGATGATTATAACGAGTGCTGCGTGTTACGGGAATGAGAGCCGCTGCTGCGTAGCTGTAATACTGCATCCTATGATGGCGGGATTATTATAACGAGTGCTGCGTGTTACGGGAATGAGAGCCGCTGCTGCGTAGCTGTAATACTGCATCCTATGATGGCGGGATGATTATAATGAGTACTGCGTGTTAGGGGAACGAGAGCCGCTGCTGCGTAGCTGTAATTCTGCATCCTATGATGGCGGGATGATTATAACGAGTGCAGCGTGTTACAGGAATGAGAGCCGCTGCTGCGTAGCTGTAATACTGCATCCTATAATGGCGGGATGATTATAACGAGTGCAGCATGTTACAGGAATGAGAGCCGCTGCTGCGTAGCTGTAATACTGCATCCTATGATGGCGGGATGATTATAACGAGTGCTGCGTGTTACGGGAATGAGAGCCGCTGCTGCGTAAATGTAATACTGCATCCTATGATGGCGGGATGATTATAACGAGGGCTGCGTGTTACAGGAATGAGAGCCGCTGCTGCGTAGCTGTAATACTGCATCCTATGATGGCGGGATGATTATAACGAGTGCTGCATTTTACGGGAATGAGAGCCGCTGCTGCATAGCTGTAATACTGCATTCTATGATGGCGGGATGATTATAACGAGTGCTGCGTGTTACAGGAATGAGAGCCGCTGCTGCGTAGCTTTAATACTGCATCCTATGATGGCGGGATGATTATAACGAGTGCTGCGTGTTACAGAAATGAGAGCTGCTGCTGCATAGCTGTAATACTGCATCCTATGATGGCGGGATGATTATAACGAGTGCTGCGTGTTACAGGAATGAGAGCCGCTGCTGCGTAGCTGTAATACTGCATCCTATGATGGCGGGATGATTATAACGAGTGCTACGTGTTACAGGAATGAGAGCAGCTGCTGCGTAGCTGTAATACTGCATCCTATGATGGCGGGATGATTATAACGAGTGCTGCGTGTTACAGGAATGAGAGTCGCTGCTGCGTAGCTGTAATACTGCATCCTATGATGGCGGGATGATTATAACGAGGGCTGCGTGTTACAGAAATGAGAGCTGCTGCTGCGTAGCTGTAATACTGCATCCTATGATGGCGGGATGATTATAACGAGTGCTGCGTGTTACAGGAATGAGAGCCGCTGCTGCGTAGCTGTAATACTGCATCCTATGATGGCGGGATGATTATAACGAGTGCTACGTGTTACAGGAATGAGAGCAGCTGCTGCGTAGCTGTAATACTGCATCCTATGATGGCGGGATGATTATAACGAGTGCTGCGTGTTACAGGAATGAGAGTCGCTGCTGCGTAGCTGTAATACTGCATCCTAAGATGGCGGGATGATTATAACGAGGGCTGCGTGTTACAGGAATGAGAGTCGCTGCTGCGTAGCTGTAATACTGCATCCTATGATGGCAGGATGATTATAACGAGTGCAGCGTGTTACGGGAATGAGAGTCGCTGCTGCGTAGCTGTAATACTGCATCCTATGATGGCGGGATGATTATAACGAGTGCTGCGTGTTACGGGAATGAGAGCCGCTGCTGCGTAGCTGTAATACTGCATCCTATGATGGCGGGATGATTATAACGAGTGCTGCGTGTTATAGGGAATGAGAGCCGCTGTTGCGTAGCTGTAATACTGCATCCTATGATGGCGGGATGATTATAACGAGTGCTGCGTGTTATAGGGAATGAGAGCCGCTGCTGCGTAACTGTAATTCTGTATCCTATGATGGCTGGATGATTATAACGAGTGCTGCGTGTTACAGGAATGAGAGCCGCTGCTGCGTAGCTGTAATACTGCATCCTATGATGGCAGGATGATTATAACGAGTGCTGCGTGTTACGGGAATGAGAGCCGCTGCTGCGTAGCTGTAATACTGCATCCTATGATGGCGGGATGATTATAACGAGTGCTGCGTGTTACAGGAATTAGAGCCGCTGTTGCGTAGCTGTAATACTGCATCCTATGATGGCGGGATGATTATAACGAGTGCTGCGTGTTACGGGAATGAGAGCCGCTGTTGCGTAGCTGTAATTCTGCATCCTATGATGGCGGGATAATTATAACGAGTGCTGCGTGTTACAGGAATGAGAGCAGCTGCTGCGTAGCTGTAATACTGCATCCTATGATGGCGGGATGATTATAATGAGTACTGCGTGTTACAGGAATGAGAGCTGCTGCTGCGTAGCTGTAATACTGCATCCTATGATGGCGGGATGATTATAACGAGTGCTGCGTGTTACAGGAATGAGAGCCGCTGCTGCGTAGCTGTAATACTGCATCCTATGATGGCGGGATGATTATAACAAGTGCTGCGTGTTACGGGAATGAGAGCCGCTGCTGCGTAGCTGTAATACTGCATCCTATGATGGCGGGATGATTATAACGAGTGCTGCGTGTTACAGGAATGAGAGCCGCTGCTGCATAGCGGTCATACTGCATCCTATGATGGCGGGATGATTATAACGAGTGCTGCGTGGTACGGAAATGAAAGCCGCTGCTGCGTAGCTGTAATACTACATTCTATGATGGCAAGATAATTATAACGAGTGCAGCGTGTTACGGGAATGAGAGTCGCTGCTGCGTAGCTGTAATACTGCATCCTATGATGGCGGGATGATTATAACGAGTGCTGCGTGTTACGGGAATGAGAGCCGCTGCTGCGTAGCTGTAATACTGCATCCTATGATGGCGGGATGATTATAACGAGTGCTGCGTGTTACGGGAATTAGAGCTGCTGCTGCGTAGCTGTAATACTGCATCCTATGATGGCGGGATGATTATAACGAGTGCTGCGTGTTACGGGAATGAGAGCCGCTGCTGCGTAGCTGTAATACTGCATCCTATGATGGCGGGATGATTATAACGAGTGCTGCGTGTTACGGGAATGAGAGCTGCTGCTGCACAGCTGTAATACTGCATCCTATGATGGCGGGATGATTATAACGAGTGCTGCGTGTTACAGGAATGAGAGCCGCTGCTGCGTAGCTGTAATACTGCATCCTATGATGGCGGGATGATTATAACGAGTGCTGCGTGTTACGGGAATGAGAGCCGCTGCTGCGTAGCTGTAATACTGCATCCTATGATGGCGGGATGATTATAACGAGTGCTGCGTGTTAAGGAATGAGAGTCGCTGCTGCGTAGCTGTAATACTGCATCCTATGATGGCGGGATGATTATAACGAGTGCTGCGTGTTACGGGAATGAGAGCCGCTGCTGCGTAGCTGTAATACTGCATCCTATGATGGCGGGATGATTATAACGAGTGCTGCGTGTTACAGGAATGAGAGCCGCTGCTGCGTAGCTGTAATACTGCATCCTATGATGGCGGGATGATTATAACGAGTGCTGCGTGTTAAGGGAAAGAGAGCCGCTGTTGCGTAGCTGTAATACTGCATCCTATGATGGCGGGATGATTATAACGAGTGCAGCGTGTTACGGGAATGAGAGCCGCTGCTGCGTAGCTGTAATACTGCATTCTATGATGGCGGGATAATTCTAACGAGTGCTGCGTGTTACGGGAATGAGAGTCGCTGCTGCGTAGCTGTAATACTGCATCCTATGATGGCGGGATAATTATAACGAGTGCTGCGTGTTACGGGAATGAGAGCTGCTGCTGCGTAGCTGTAATACTGCATCCTATGATGGCGGGATGATTATAACGAGTGCTGCGTGTTACAGGAATGAGAGCCGCTGCTGCATAGCTGTAATACTGCATCCTATGATGGCGGGATGATTATAACAAGTGCTGCGTGTTACGGAAATGAGAGCCGCTGCTGCGTAGCTGTAATACTGCATCCTATGATAACGGGATGATTATAACGAGTGCTGCGTGTTACAGGAATGAGAGCCGCTGCTGCATAGCGGTCATACTGCATCCTATGATGGCGGGATGATTATAACGAGTGCTGCGTGGTACGGGAATGAAAGCCGCTGCTGCGTAGCTGTAATACTGCATCCTATAATGGCGGGATGATTATAACGAGTGCAGCGTGTTACGTGAATGAGAGCCGCTGCTGCATAGCTGTAATACTGCATTCTATAATGGCGGGATGATTATAACGAGTGCTGCATGTTATAGGAATGAGAGCCGCTGCTGCATAGCTGTAATACTGCATCCTATAATTGCGGGATGATTATAACGAGTGCAGCGTGTTACGGGAATGAGAGTCGCTGCTGCGTAGCGTCATACTGCATCCTATGATGGCGGGATGATTATAACGAGTGCTGCGTGTTACAGGAATGAGAGCCGCTGCTGCGTAGCTGTAATACTGCATCCTATGATGGCGGGATGATTATAACGAGTGCTGCGTGCTACAGGAATGAGAGCTGCTGCTGCGTAGCTGTAATACTGCATCCTATGATGGCGGGATGATTATAACGAGTGCTGCGTGTTACGGGAATGAGAGCCGCTGCTGCGTAGCTGTAATACTGCATCCTATGATGGCGGGATTATTATAACGAGTGCTGCGTGTTACGGGAATGAGAGCCGCTGCTGCGTAGCTGTAATACTGCATCCTATGATGGCGGGATGATTATAATGAGTAATGCGTGTTAGGGGAACGAGAGCCGCTGCTGCGTAGCTGTAATTCTGCATCCTATGATGGCGGGATGATTATAACGAGTGCAGCGTGTTACAGGAATGAGAGCTGCTGCTGCGTAGCTGTAATACTGCATCCTATGATGGCGGGATGATTATAACGAGTGCTGCGTGTTACGGGAATGAGAGCCGCTGCTGCGTAGCTGTAATACTGCATCCTATGATGGCGGGATAATTATAACAAGTGCTGCGTGTTACGGGAATGAGAGTCGCTGCTGCGTAGCTGTAATACTGCATCCTATGATGGCGGGATAATTATAACGAGTGCTGCGTGTTACAGGAATGAGAGCTGCTGCTGCGTACCTGTAATACTGCATCCTATGATGGCGGGATGATTATAACGAGTGCTGCGTGTTACAGGAATGAGAGCCGCTGCTACGTAGCTGTAATACTGCATCCTATGATGGCGGGATGATTATAACGAGTGCTGCGTGTTACGGGAATGAGAGCCGCTGCTGCGTAGCTGTAATACTGCATCCTATAATGGCGGGATGATTATAACGAGTGCAGCGTGTTACGGGAATGAGAGTCGCTGCTGCGTAGCGTCATACTGCATCCTATGATGGCGGGATGATTATAACGAGTGCTGCGTGTTACAGGAATGAGAGCCGCTGCTGCGTAGCTGTAATACTGCATCCTATGATGGCGGGATGATTATAACGAGTGCTGCGTGTTACGGGAATGAGAGCCGCTGCTGCGTAGCTGTAATACTGCATCCTATGATGGCGGGATTATTATAACGAGTGCTGCGTGTTACGGGAATGAGAGCCGCTGCTGCGTAGCTGTAATACTGCATCCTATGATGGCGGGATAATTATAATGAGTACTGCGTGTTAGGGGAACGAGAGCCGCTGCTGCGTAGCTGTAATTCTGCATCCTATGATGGCGGGATGATTATAACGAGTGCAGCGTGTTACAGGAATGAGAGCCGCTGCTGCGTAGCTGTAATACTGCATCCTATGATGGCGGGATGATTATAACGAGTGCTGCGTGTTACAGGAATGAGAGCTGCTGCTGCGTAGCTGTAATACTGCATCCTATGATGGCGGGATGATTATAACGAGTGCTGCGTGTTACAGGAAAGAGAGCTGCTGCTGCGTAGCTGTAATACTGCATCCTATGATGACGGGATGATTATAACGAGTGCTGCGTGTTACAGGAATTAGAGCCGCTGCTGCGTAGCTGTAACACTGCATCCTATGATGGCGGGATGATTATAATGAGGGCTGCGTGTTACAGGAATGAGAGTCGCTGCTGCGTAGCTGTAATACTGCATCCTATGATGGTGGGATGATTATAACGAGTGCTGCGTGTTACAGGAATGAGAGTCGCTGCTGCGTAGCTGTAATACTGCATCCTATGATGGCGGGATGATTATAACGAGGGCTGCGTGTTACAGGAATAAGAGTCGCTGCTGCGTAGCTGTAATACTGCATCCTATGATGGCGGGATGATTATAACGAGTGCAGCGGGTTACGGGAATGAGAGTCGCTGCTGCGTAGCTGTAATACTGCATCCTATGATGGCGGGATGATTATAACGAGTGCTGCGTGTTACAGGAATGAGAGCCGCTGCTGCATAGCTGTAATACTACATCCTATGATGGCGGGATGATTATAACGAGTGCTGCGTGTTACAGGAATTAGAGCCGCTGTTGCGTAGCTGTAATACTACATCCTATGATGGCGGGATGATTATAACGAGTGCTGCATGTTACAGGAATGAGAGCCGCTGCTGCATAGCTGTAATACTACATCCTATGATGGCGGGATGATTATAACGAGTGCTGCGTGTTACAGGAATTAGAGCCGCTGTTGCGTAGCTGTAATACTGCATCCTATGATGGCGGGATGATTATAACGAGTGCTGCGTGTTACGGGAATGAGAGCCGCTGCTGCGTAGCTGTAATACTGCATCCTATGATGGCGGGATGATTATAACAAGTGCTGCGTGTTACGGGAATGAGAGCCGCTGCTGCATAGCTGTAATACTACATCCTATGATGGCGGGATGATTATAACGAGTGCTGCGTGTTACTGGAATGAGAGCCGCTGCTGCATAGCTGTAATACTACATCCTATGATGGCGGGATGATTATAACGAGTGCTGCGTGTTACTGGAATGAGAGCCGCTGCTGCATAGCTGTAATACTACATCCTATGATGGCGGGATGATTATAACGAGTGCTGCGTGTTACAGGAATTAGAGCCGCTGTTGCGTAGCTGTAATACTGCATCCTATGATGGCGGGATGATTATAACGAGTGCTGCGTGTTACGGGAATGAGAGCCGCTGCTGCGTAGCTGTAATTCTGCATCCTATGATGGCGGGATGATTATAACGAGTGCTGCGTGTTACAGGAATGAGAGCAGCTGCTGCGTAGCTGTAATACTGCATCCTATGATGGCGGGATGATTATAATGAGTGCTGCGTGTTACAGGAATGAGAGCCGCTGCTGCGTAGCTGTAATACTGCATCCTATGATGGGGGGATGATTATAACGAGTGCTGCGTGTTACGGGAATGAGAGCCGCTGCTGTGTAGCTGTAATACTGCATCCTATGATGGCGGGAGGATTTTAACGAGTGCTGCGTGTAACGGGAATGAGAGCCGCTGCTGCCAAGCTGTAATACTGCATCCTATGATGGCGGGATGATTATAACGAGTGCTGCGTGTTACGGGAATGAGAGTCACTGCTGCGTAGCTGTAATACTGCATCCTATGATGGCGGGATGATTATAACGAGTGCTGCGTGTTACAGGAATAAGAGCCGCTGCTGCGTAGCTGTAATACTGCATCCTATGATGGCGGGATAATTATAACGAGTGCTGCGTGTTACAGGAATGAGAGCCGCTGCTGCATAGCTGTAATACTACATCCTATGATGGCGGGATGATTATAACGAGTGCTGCGTGTTACTGGAATGAGAGCCGCTGCTGCATAGCTGTAATACTGCATCCTATGATGGCGGGATGATTATAACGAGTGCTGCGTGTTACAGGAATGAGAGCTGCTGCTGCGTAGCTGTAATACTGCATCCTATGATGGCGGGATGATTATAACGAGTGCTGCGTGTTACAGGAAAGAGAGCTGCTGCTGCGTAGCTGTAATACTGCATCCTATGATGACGGGATGATTATAACACGTGCTGCGTGTTACAGGAATTAGAGCCGCTGCTGCGTAGCTGTAACACTGCATCCTATGATGGCGGGATGATTATAACGAGGGCTGCATGTTACAGGAATGAGAGTCGCTGCTGCGTAGCTGTAATACTGCATCCTATGATGGTGGGATGATTATAACGAGTGCTGCGTGTTACAGGAATGAGAGTCGCTGCTGCGTAGCTGTAATACTGCATCCTATGATGGCGGGATGATTATAACGAGGGCTGCGTGTTACAGGAATAAGAGTCGCTGCTGCGTAGCTGTAATACTGCATCCTATGATGGCGGGATGATTATAACGAGTGCAGCGGGTTACGGGAATGAGAGTCGCTGCTGCGTAGCTGTAATACTGCATCCTATGATGGCGGGATGATTATAACGAGTGCTGCGTGTTACAGGAATGAGAGCCGCTGCTGCATAGCTGTAATACTACATCCTATGATGGCGGGATGATTATAACGAGTGCTACGTGTTACAGGAATTAGAGCCGCTGTTGCGTAGCTGTAATACTGCATCCTATGATGGCGGGATGATTATAACGAGTGCTGCGTGTTACGGGAATGAGAGCCGCTGCTGCGTAGCTGTAATACTGCATCCTATGATGGCGGGATAATTATAACGAGTGCTGCGTGTTACAGGAATGAGAGCCGCTGCTGCATAGCTGTAATACTACATCCTATGATGGCGGGATGATTATAACGAGTGCTGCGTGTTACTGGAATGAGAGCCGCTGCTGCATAGCTGTAAAACTACATCCTATGATGGCGGGATGATTATAACGAGTGCTGCGTGTTACAGGAATTAGAGCCGCTGTTGCGTAGCTGTAATACTGCATCCTATGATGGCAGGATGATTATAACGAGTGCTGCGTGTTACGGGAATGAGAGCCGCTGCTGCGTAGCTGTAATTCTGCATCCTTTGATGGCGGGATGATTATAACGAGTGCTGCGTGTTACAGGAATGAGAGCAGCTGCTGCGTAGCTGTAATACTGCATCCTATGATGGCGGGATGATTATAATGAGTGCTGCGTGTTACAGGAATGAGAGCCGCTGCTGCGTAGCTGTAATACTGCATCCTATGATGGGGGGATGATTATAACGAGTGCTGCGTGTTACGGGAATGAGAGCCGCTGCTGTGTAGCTGTAATACTGCATCCTATGATGGCGGGATGATTATAACGAGTGCTGCGTGTTACAGGAATGAGAGTCACTGCTGCGTAGCTGTAATACAGCATCCTATGATGGCGGGATGATTTTAACGAGTGCTGCGTGTAACGGGAATGAGAGCCGCTGCTGCCAAGCTGTAATACTGCATCCTATGATGGCGGGATGATTATAACGAGTGCTGCGTGTTACGGGAATGAGAGTCACTGCTGCGTAGCTGTAATACTGCATCCTATGATGGCGGGATGATTATAACGAGTGCTGCGTGTTACAGGAATAAGAGCCGCTGCTGCGTAGCTGTAATACTGCATCCTATGATGGCGGGATGATTATAACGAGTGCTGCATTTTACGGGAATGAGAGCCGCTGCTGCGTAGCTGTAATACTGCATCCTATGATGGCGGGATGATTATAACGAGTGCTGCGTGTTACAGGAATGAGAGTCACTGCTGCGTAACTCTAATACTGCATCCTATGATGGCGGGATGATTATAACGAGTGCTGCGTGTTACGGGAATGAGAGCCGCTGCTGCGTAGCGGTCATACTGCATCCTATGATGGTGGGATGATTATAACAAGTGCTGCGTGTTACGGGAATGATAGCCGCTGCTGCGTAGCTGTAATACTGCATCCTATGATGGCGAGATGATTATAACGAGTGCTGCGTGTTACAGGAATGAGAGCCGCTGCTGCGTAGCTGTAATACTGCATCCTATGATGGCGGGATGATTATAACGAGTGCTGCGTGTTAAGGGAATGAGAGCCGCTGTTGCGTAGCTGTAATACTGCATCCTATGATGGCGGGATGATTATAACGAGTGCTGCATGTTACGGGAATGAGAGCGACTGCTGCGTAGCTGTAATACTGCATTCTATGATGGCGGGATAATTATAACGAGTGCTGCGTGTTACGGGAATGAGAGTCGCTGCTGCGTAGCTGTAATACTGCATCCTATGATGGCGGGATGATTATAACAAGTGCTGCGTGTTACGGGAATGAGAGCCGCTGCTGCGTAGCTGTAATACTGCATCCTATGATGGCGGGATGATTATAACGAGTGCTGCGTGTTACAGGAATTAGAGCCGCTGCTGCATAGCGGTCATACTGCATCCTATGATGGCGGGATGATTATAACGAGTGCTGCGTGGTACGAGAATGAAAGCCGCTGCTGCGTAGCTGTAATACTACATTCTATGATGGCGAGATGATTATAACGAGTGCTGCGTGTTACGGGAATGAGAGCCGCTGCTGCGTAGCTGTAATACTGCATCCTATAATGGCGGGATGATTATAACGAGTGCTGCGTGTTACGGGAATGAGAGCCGCTGCTGCGTAGCTGTAATACTGCATCCTATGATGGCGGGATGATTATAACGAGTGCTGCGTGTTACGGGAATGAGAGCTGCTGCTGCATAGCTGTAATACTGCATCCTATGATGGCGGGATGATTATAACGAGTGTTGCGTGTTACGGGAATGAGAGCCGCTGCTGCGTAGCTGTAATACTGCATCCTATGATGGCGGGATGATTATAACGAGTGCTGCGTGTTACAGGAATGAGAGCCGCTGCTGCGTAGCTGTAATACTGCATCCTATGATGGCGGGTTGATTATAACGAGTGCTGCGTGTTTAGGGAATGAGAGCCGCTGTTGCGTAGCTGTAATACTGCATCCTATGATGGCGGGATGATTATAACGAGGGCTGCGTGTTACGGGAACGAGAGTCACTGCTGCGTAGCTGTAATACTGCATCCTATGATGGCTGGATGATTATAACGAGTGCTGCGTGTTACGGGAATGAGAGCCGCTGCTGCGTAGCTGTAATACTGCATTCTATGATGGCGGGATGATTATAACGAGTGCTGCATGTTATAGGAATGAGAGCCGCTGCTGCATAGCGGTCATACTGCATCCTATGATGGGGGGATGATTATAACGAGTGCTGCGGGTGACGGGAATGAGAGCCGCTGCTGCGTAGCTGTAATACTGCATCCTATGATGGCGGGATGATTATAACGAGTGCAGCGTGTTACGGTAATGAGAGTCGCTGCTGCGTAGCGTCATACTGCATCCTATGATGGCAGGATGATTATAACGAGTGCTGCGTGCTACAGGAATGAGAGCTGCTGCTGCGTAGCTGTAATACTGCATCCTATGATGGCGGGATGATTATAACGAGTGCTGCGTGTTACGGGAATGAGAGCCGCTGCTGCGTAGCTGTAATACTGCATCCTATGATGGCGGGATTATTATAACGAGTGCTGCGTGTTACGGGAATGAGAGCCGCTGCTGCGTAGCTGTAATACTGCATCCTATGATGGCGGGATGATTATAATGAGTACTGCGTGTTAGGGGAACGAGAGCCGCTGCTGCGTAGCTGTAATTCTGCATCCTATGATGGCGGGATGATTATAACGAGTGCAGCGTGTTACAGGAATGAGAGCCGCTGCTGCGTAGCTGTAATACTGCATCCTATAATGGCGGGATGATTATAACGAGTGCAGCATGTTACAGGAATGAGAGCCGCTGCTGCGTAGCTGTAATACTGCATCCTATGATGGCGGGATGATTATAACGAGTGCTGCGTGTTACGGGAATGAGAGCCGCTGCTGCGTAAATGTAATACTGCATCCTATGATGGCGGGATGATTATAACGAGGGCTGCGTGTTACAGGAATGAGAGCCGCTGCTGCGTAGCTGTAATACTGCATCCTATGATGGCGGGATGATTATAACGAGTGCTGCATTTTACGGGAATGAGAGCCGCTGCTGCATAGCTGTAATACTGCATTCTATGATGGCGGGATGATTATAACGAGTGCTGCGTGTTACAGGAATGAGAGCCGCTGCTGCGTAGCTTTAATACTGCATCCTATGATGGCGGGATGATTATAACGAGTGCTGCGTGTTACAGAAATGAGAGCTGCTGCTGCATAGCTGTAATACTGCATCCTATGATGGCGGGATGATTATAACGAGTGCTGCGTGTTACAGGAATGAGAGCCGCTGCTGCGTAGCTGTAATACTGCATCCTATGATGGCGGGATGATTATAACGAGTGCTACGTGTTACAGGAATGAGAGCAGCTGCTGCGTAGCTGTAATACTGCATCCTATGATGGCGGGATGATTATAACGAGTGCTGCGTGTTACAGGAATGAGAGTCGCTGCTGCGTAGCTGTAATACTGCATCCTATGATGGCGGGATGATTATAACGAGGGCTGCGTGTTACAGAAATGAGAGCTGCTGCTGCGTAGCTGTAATACTGCATCCTATGATGGCGGGATGATTATAACGAGTGCTGCGTGTTACAGGAATGAGAGCCGCTGCTGCGTAGCTGTAATACTGCATCCTATGATGGCGGGATGATTATAACGAGTGCTACGTGTTACAGGAATGAGAGCAGCTGCTGCGTAGCTGTAATACTGCATCCTATGATGGCGGGATGATTATAACGAGTGCTGCGTGTTACAGGAATGAGAGTCGCTGCTGCGTAGCTGTAATACTGCATCCTAAGATGGCGGGATGATTATAACGAGGGCTGCGTGTTACAGGAATGAGAGTCGCTGCTGCGTAGCTGTAATACTGCATCCTATGATGGCAGGATGATTATAACGAGTGCAGCGTGTTACGGGAATGAGAGTCGCTGCTGCGTAGCTGTAATACTGCATCCTATGATGGCGGGATGATTATAACGAGTGCTGCGTGTTACGGGAATGAGAGCCGCTGCTGCGTAGCTGTAATACTGCATCCTATGATGGCGGGATGATTATAACGAGTGCTGCGTGTTATAGGGAATGAGAGCCGCTGTTGCGTAGCTGTAATACTGCATCCTATGATGGCGGGATGATTATAACGAGTGCTGCGTGTTATAGGGAATGAGAGCCGCTGCTGCGTAACTGTAATTCTGTATCCTATGATGGCTGGATGATTATAACGAGTGCTGCGTGTTACAGGAATGAGAGCCGCTGCTGCGTAGCTGTAATACTGCATCCTATGATGGCAGGATGATTATAACGAGTGCTGCGTGTTACGGGAATGAGAGCCGCTGCTGCGTAGCTGTAATACTGCATCCTATGATGGCGGGATGATTATAACGAGTGCTGCGTGTTACAGGAATTAGAGCCGCTGTTGCGTAGCTGTAATACTGCATCCTATGATGGCGGGATGATTATAACGAGTGCTGCGTGTTACGGGAATGAGAGCCGCTGTTGCGTAGCTGTAATTCTGCATCCTATGATGGCGGGATAATTATAACGAGTGCTGCGTGTTACAGGAATGAGAGCAGCTGCTGCGTAGCTGTAATACTGCATCCTATGATGGCGGGATGATTATAATGAGTGCTGCGTGTTACAGGAATGAGAGCCGCTGCTGCGTAGCTGTAATACTGCATCCTATGATGGCGGCATGATTATAACGAGTGCTGCGTGTTACGGGAATGAGAGCCGCTGCTGTGTAGCTGTAATACTGCATCCTATGATGGCGGGATGATTATAACGAGTGCTACGTGTAACGGGAATGAGAGCCGCTGCTGCGTAGCTGTAATACAGCATCCTATGATGGCGGGATGATTATAACGAGTGCTGCATTTTACGGGAATGAGAGCCGCTGCTGCGTAGCTGTAATACTGCATCCTATGATGGCGGGATGATTATAACGAGTGCTGCATGTTACAGGAATGAGAGCAGCTGCTGCGTAGCTGTAACACTGCATCCTATGATGGCGGGATGATTATAACGAGTGCTGCGTGTTACGGGAATGAGAGTCACTGCTGCGTAGCTGTAATACTGCATCCTATGATGGCGGGATAATTGTAACGAGTGCTGCGTGTTACGGGAATGAGAGTCGCTGCTGCGTAGCTGTAATACTGCATCCTATGATGGCGGGATAATTGTAACGAGTGCTGCGTGTTACGGGAATGAGAGCTGCTGCTGCGTAGCTGTAATACTGCATCCTATGATGGCGGGATGATTATAACGAGTGCTGCGTGTTACAGGAATGAGAGCCGCTGCTGCGTAGCTGTAATACTGCATCCTATGATGGCGGGATGATTATAACGAGTGCTGCATTTTACTGGAATGAGAGCCGCTGCTGCGTAGCTGTAATACTGCATCCTATGATGGCGGGATGATTATAACAAGTGCTGCGTGTTACGGGAATGAGAGCCGCTGCTGCGTAGCTGTAATACTGCATCCTATGATGGCGGGATGATTATAACGAGTGCTGCGTGTTACGGGAATGAGAGCCGCTGCTGCATAGCGGTCATACTGCATCCTATGATGGCGGGATGATTATAACAAGTGCTGCGTGTTACGGGAATGAGAGCCGCTGCTGCGTAGCTGTAATACTGCATCCTATGATGGCGGGATGATTATAACGAGTGCTGCGTGTTACAGGAATGAGAGCCGCTGCTGCATAGCGGTCATACTGCATCCTATGATGGCGGGATGATTATAACGAGTGCTGCGTGGTATGGGAATGAAAGCCGCTGCTGCGTAGCTGTAATACTACATTCTATGATGGCGGGATGATTATAACGAGTGCAGCGTGTTACGGGAATGAGAGCCGCTGCTGCGTAGCTGTAATACTGCATCCTATGATGGCGGGATGATTATAATGAGTGCTGCGTGTTACGGGAATGAGAGCTGCTGCTGCGTAGCTGTAATACTGCATCCTATGATGGCGGGATGATTATAACGAGTGCTGCGTGTTACGGGAAAGAGAGCCGCTGCTGAGTAGCTGTAATACTGCATCCTATGATGGCGGGATGATTATAACGAGTGCTGCGTGTTACGGGAATGAGAGCTGCTGCTGCATAGCTGTAATACTGCATCCTATGATGGCGGGATGATTATACCGAGTGCTGCGTGTTACGGGAATGAGAGCCGCTGCTGCGTAGCTGTAATACTGCATCCTATGATGGCGGGATGATTATAACGAGTGCTGCATGTTACAGGAATGAGAGCTGCTGCTGCGTAGCTGTAATACTGCATCCTATGATGGCGGGATGATTATAACGAGTGCTGCGTGTTACAGGAATGAGAGCCGCTGCTGCGTAGCGTCATACTGCATCCTATGATGGCAGGATGATTATAACGAGTGCTGCGTGTTACGGGAATGAGAGCCGCTGCTGCGTAGCTGTAATACTGCATCCTATGATGGCGGGATGATTATAATGAGTACTGCGTGTAAGGGGAACAAGAGCCGCTGCTGCGTAGCTGTAATACTGCATCCTATGATGGCGGGATGATTATAACGAGTGCTGCGTGTTACGGGAATGAGAGCCGCTGCTGTGTAGCTGTAATTCTGCATCCTATGATGGCGGGATGATTATAACGAGTGCTGCGTGTTACAGGAATGAGAGCCGCTGCTGCGTAGCTGTAATACTGCATCCTATGATGGCGGGATGATTATAACGAGTGCTGCGTGTTACAGGAATGAGAGCTGCTGCTGCGTCGCTGTAATACTGCATCCTATGATGGCAGGATGATTATAACGAGTGCAGCGTGTTACGGGAATGAGAGTCGCTGCTGCGTAGCTGTAATACTGCATCCTATGATGGCGGGATGATTATAACGAGTGCTGCGTGTTACAGGAATGAGAGCCGCTGCTGCGTAGCTGTAATACTGCATCCTATGATGGCGGGATGATTATAACGAGTGCTGCGTGTTACGGGAATGAGAGCCGCTGCTGCGTAGCTGTAATACTGCATCCTATGATGGCGGGATGATTATAACGAGTGCTGCGTGTTACGGGAATGAGAGCCGCTGCTGCGTAGCTGTAATACTGCATCCTATGATGGCGGGATAATTATAACGAGTGCTGCGGGTTACAGGAATGAGAGCTGCTGCTGCGTAGCTGTAATACTGCATCCTATGATGGCGGGATGATTATAACGAGTGCAGCGTGTTACGGGAATGAGAGTCGCTGCTGCGTAGCTGTAATACTGCATCCTATGATGGCGGGATGATTATAACGAGTGCAGCGTGTTACGGGAATGAGAGTCGCTGCTGCGTAGCTGTAATACTGCATCCTATGACGGCGGGATGATTATAATGAGTGCAGCGTGTTACGGGAATGAGAGCCGCTGCTGCGTAGCTGTAATACTGCATTCTATGATGGCGGGATGATTATAACGAGTGCTGCGTGTTACGGGAATGAGAGCCGCTGCTGCGTAGCTGTAATACTGCATCCTATGATGGCGGGATGATTATAACGAGTGCTGCGTGTTACAGGAATGAGAGCCACTGCTGCGTAGCTGTAATACTGCATCCTATGATGGCGGGATTATTATAACGAGTGCTGCGTGTTACAGGAATGAGAGTCGCTGCTGCATAGCTGTAATACTGCATCCTATGATGGCGGGATGATTATAACGAGTGCTGCGTGTTACAGGAATGAGAGCCGCTGCTGCGTAGCTGTAATACTGCATCCTATGATGGCGTGATGATTATAACGAGTGCTGCGTGTTACGGGAATGAGAGCCGCTGCTGCGTAGCTGTAATACTGCATCCTATGATGGCGGGATGATTATAACGAGTGCTGCGTGTTACAGGAATGAAAGCCGCTGCTGCGTAGCTGTAATACTACATTCCATGATGGCGAGATGATTATAACGAGTGCAGCGTGTTACGGGAATGAGAGCCGCTGCTGTGTAGCTGTAATACTGCATCCTATGATGGCGGGATGATTATAACGAGTGCTGCGTGTTACGGGAATGAGAGCCGCTGTTGCGTAGCTGTAATACTGCATCCTATGATGGCGGGATGATTATAACGAGTGCTGCGTGTTACGGGAATGAGAGCTGCTGCTGCGTAGCTGTAATACTGCATCCTATGATGGCGGGATAATTATAACGAGTGCTGCGTGTTACAGGAATGAGAGCCGCTGCTGCGTAGCTGTAATACGGCATCCTATGATGGCAGGATGATTATAACGAGTGCTGCGTGTTACAGGAATGAGAGCCGCTGCTGCGTAGCGGTCATACTGCATCCTATGATGGCGGGATGATTATAACGAGGGCTGCGTGTTACAGGAATGAGAGCCGCTGCTGCGTAGCTGTAATACTGCATCCTATGATGGCGGGATGATTATAACGAGTGCTGCGTGTTACAGGAATGAGAGCTGCTGCTGCGTAGCTGTAATACTGCATTCTATGACGGCGGGATGATTATAACGAGTGCTGCGTGTTACAGGAATGAGAGCTGCTGCTGCGTAGCTGTAATACTGCATCCTTTGATGGCGGGATGATTATAACGAGTGCTGCGTGTTACGAGAATGAGAGCCGCTGCTGCGTAGCTGTAATACTGCATCCTATGATGGCGGGATGATTATAACGAGTGCTGCGTGTTATGGGAATGAGAGCCGCTGCTGCGTAGCTGTAATTCTGCATCCTATGATGGCGGGATGATTATAACGAGTGCTGCGTATTACAGGAATGAGAGCAGCTGCTGCGTAGCTGTAATACTGCATCCTATGATGGCGGGATGATTATAATGAGTGCTGCGTGTTACAGGAATGAGAGCCGCTGCTGCGTAGCTGTAATACTGCATCCTATGATGGCGGGATGATTATAACGAGTGCTGCGTGTTACGGGAATGAGAGCCGCTGCTGTGTAGCTGTAATACTGCATCCTATGATGGCGGGATGATTATAACGAGTGCTGCGTGTAACAGGAATGAGAGTCACTGCTGCGTAGCTGTAATACTGCATCCTATGATGGCGGGATGATTATAACGAGTGCTGCATGTTACAGGAATGAGAGCAGCTGCTGCGTAGCTGTAATACTGCATCCTATGATGGCGGGATGATTATAACGAGTGCTGCATTTTACGGGAATGAGAGCCGCTGCTGCGTAGCTGTAATACTGCATCCTATGATGGCGGGATGATTATAACGAGTGCTGCGTGTTACGAGAATGAGAGTCACTGCTGCGTAGCTGTAATACTGCATCCTATGATGGCGGGATGATTATAACGAGTGCTGCATGTTACAGGAATGAGAGCAGCTGCTGCGTAGCTGTAATACTGCATCCTATGATGGCGGGATGATTATAACGAGTGCTGCATTTTACGGGAATGAGAGCCGCTGCTGCGTAGCTGTAATACTGCATCCTATGATGGCGGGATGATTATAACGAGTGCTGCGTGTTACGGGAATGAGAGTCACTGCTGCGTAGCTGTAATACTGCATCCTATGATGGCGGGATGATTATAACGAGTGCTGCGTGTTACGGGAATGAGAGCCGCTGCTGTGTAGCTGTAATTCTGCATCCTATGATGGCGGGATGATTATAACGAGTGCTGCGTGTTACAGGAATGAGAGCCGCTGCTGCGTAGCTGTAATACTGCATCCTATGATGGCGGGATGATTATAACGAGTGCTGCGTGTTACAGGAATGAGAGCTGCTGCTGCGTCGCTGTAATACTGCATCCTATGATGGCAGGATGATTATAACGAGTGCAGCGTGTTACGGGAATGAGAGTCGCTGCTGCGTAGCTGTAATACTGCATCCTATGATGGCGGGATGATTATAACGAGTGCTGCGTGTTACAGGAATGAGAGCCGCTGCTGCGTAGCTGTAATACTGCATCCTATGATGGCGGGATGATTATAACGAGTGCTGCGTGTTACGGGAATGAGAGCCGCTGCTGCGTAGCTGTAATACTGCATCCTATGATGGCGGGATTATTATAACGAGTGCTGCGTGTTACGGGAATGAGAGCCGCTGCTGCGTAGCTGTAATACTGCATCCTATGATGGCGGGATAATTATAACGAGTGCTGCGGGTTACAGGAATGAGAGCTGCTGCTGCGTAGCTGTAATACTGCATCCTATGATGGCGGGATGATTATAACGAGTGCAGCGTGTTACGGGAATGAGAGTCGCTGCTGCGTAGCTGTAATACTGCATCCTATGATGGCGGGATGATTATAACGAGTGCAGCGTGTTACGGGAATGAGAGTCGCTGCTGCGTAGCTGTAATACTGCATCCTATGACGGCGGGATGATTATAATGAGTGCAGCGTGTTACGGGAATGAGAGCCGCTGCTGCGTAGCTGTAATACTGCATTCTATGATGGCGGGATGATTATAACGAGTGCTGCGTGTTACGGGAATGAGAGCCGCTGCTGCGTAGCTGTAATACTGCATCCTATGATGGCGGGATGATTATAACGAGTGCTGCGTGTTACAGGAATGAGAGCCACTGCTGCGTAGCTGTAATACTGCATCCTATGATGGCGGGATTATTATAACGAGTGCTGCGTGTTACAGGAATGAGAGTCGCTGCTGCATAGCTGTAATACTGCATCCTATGATGGCGGGATGATTATAACGAGTGCTGCGTGTTACAGGAATGAGAGCCGCTGCTGCGTAGCTGTAATACTGCATCCTATGATGGCGTGATGATTATAACGAGTGCTGCGTGTTACGGGAATGAGAGCCGCTGCTGCGTAGCTGTAATACTGCATCCTATGATGGCGGGATGATTATAACGAGTGCTGCGTGTTACAGGAATGAAAGCCGCTGCTGCGTAGCTGTAATACTACATTCCATGATGGCGAGATGATTATAACGAGTGCAGCGTGTTACGGGAATGAGAGCCGCTGCTGTGTAGCTGTAATACTGCATCCTATGATGGCGGGATGATTATAACGAGTGCTGCGTGTTACGGGAATGAGAGCCGCTGTTGCGTAGCTGTAATACTGCATCCTATGATGGCGGGATGATTATAACGAGTGCTGCGTGTTACGGGAATGAGAGCTGCTGCTGCGTAGCTGTAATACTGCATCCTATGATGGCGGGATAATTATAACGAGTGCTGCGTGTTACAGGAATGAGAGCCGCTGCTGCGTAGCTGTAATACGGCATCCTATGATGGCAGGATGATTATAACGAGTGCTGCGTGTTACAGGAATGAGAGCCGCTGCTGCGTAGCGGTCATACTGCATCCTATGATGGCGGGATGATTATAACGAGGGCTGCGTGTTACAGGAATGAGAGCCGCTGCTGCGTAGCTGTAATACTGCATCCTATGATGGCGGGATGATTATAACGAGTGCTGCGTGTTACAGGAATGAGAGCTGCTGCTGCGTAGCTGTAATACTGCATTCTATGACGGCGGGATGATTATAACGAGTGCTGCGTGTTACAGGAATGAGAGCTGCTGCTGCGTAGCTGTAATACTGCATCCTTTGATGGCGGGATGATTATAACGAGTGCTGCGTGTTACGAGAATGAGAGCCGCTGCTGCGTAGCTGTAATACTGCATCCTATGATGGCGGGATGATTATAACGAGTGCTGCGTGTTATGGGAATGAGAGCCGCTGCTGCGTAGCTGTAATTCTGCATCCTATGATGGCGGGATGATTATAACGAGTGCTGCGTATTACAGGAATGAGAGCAGCTGCTGCGTAGCTGTAATACTGCATCCTATGATGGCGGGATGATTATAATGAGTGCTGCGTGTTACAGGAATGAGAGCCGCTGCTGCGTAGCTGTAATACTGCATCCTATGATGGCGGGATGATTATAACGAGTGCTGCGTGTTACGGGAATGAGAGCCGCTGCTGTGTAGCTGTAATACTGCATCCTATGATGGCGGGATGATTATAACGAGTGCTGCGTGTAACAGGAATGAGAGTCACTGCTGCGTAGCTGTAATACTGCATCCTATGATGGCGGGATGATTATAACGAGTGCTGCATGTTACAGGAATGAGAGCAGCTGCTGCGTAGCTGTAATACTGCATCCTATGATGGCGGGATGATTATAACGAGTGCTGCATTTTACGGGAATGAGAGCCGCTGCTGCGTAGCTGTAATACTGCATCCTATGATGGCGGGATGATTATAACGAGTGCTGCGTGTTACGAGAATGAGAGTCACTGCTGCGTAGCTGTAATACTGCATCCTATGATGGCGGGATGATTATAACGAGTGCTGCATGTTACAGGAATGAGAGCAGCTGCTGCGTAGCTGTAATACTGCATCCTATGATGGCGGGATGATTATAACGAGTGCTGCATTTTACGGGAATGAGAGCCGCTGCTGCGTAGCTGTAATACTGCATCCTATGATGGCGGGATGATTATAACGAGTGCTGCGTGTTACGGGAATGAGAGTCACTGCTGCGTAGCTGTAATACTGCATCCTATGATGGCGGGATGATTATAACGAGTGCTGCGTGTTACGGGAATGAGAGCCGCTGCTGTGTAGCGGTCATACTGCATCCTATGATGGTGGGATGATTATAACAAGTGCTGCGTGTTACGGGAATGAGAGCCGCTGCTGCGTAGCTGTAATACTGCATCCTATGATGGCGGGATGATTATAACGAGTGCTGCGTGTTAAGGGAATGAGAGCCGCTGTTGCGTAGCTGTAATACTGCATCCTATGATGGCGGGATGATTATAACGAGTGCTGTACGTTACGGGAATGAGAGCGACTGCTGCGTAGCTGTAATACTGCATTCTATGATGGCGGGATAATTATAACGAGTGCTGCGTGTTACGGGAATGAGAGTCACTGCTGCGTAGCTGTAATACTGCATCCTATGATGGCGGGATAATTATAACGAGTGCTGCGTGTTACAGGAATGAGAGCCGCTGCTGCGTAGCTGTAATACTGCATCCTATGATGGCGGGATGATTATAACAAGTGCTGCGTGTTACGGGAATGAGAGCCGCTGCTGCGTAGCTGTAATACTGCATCCTATGATGGCGGGATGATTATAACGAGTGCTGCGTGTTACAGGAATTAGAGCCGCTGCTGCATAGCGGTCATACTGCATCCTATGATGGCGGGATGATTATAACGAGTGCTGCGTGGTACGGGAATGAAAGCCGCTGCTGCGTAGCTGTAATACTACATTCTATGATGGCGAGATGATTATAACGAGTGCAGCGTGTTACGGGAATGAGAGCCGCTGCTGCGTAGCTGTAATACTGCATCCTATGATGGCGGGATGATTATAACGAGTGCTGCGTGTTACGGGAATGAGAGCTGCTGCTGCATAGCTGTAATACTGCATCCTATGATGGCGGGATGATTATAACGAGTGCTGCGTGTTACGGGAATGAGAGCCGCTGCTGCGTAGCTGTAATACTGCATCCTATGATGGCGGGATGATTATAACGAGTGCTGCGTGTTACAGGAATGAGAGCCGCTGCTGCGTAGCTGTAATACTGCATCCTATGATGGCGGGATGATTATAACGAGTGCTGCGTGTTACAGGAATGAGAGCCGCTGCTGCGTAGCTGTAATACTGCATCCTATGATGGCGGGATGATTATAACGAGTGCTGCGTGTTACAGGAATGAGAGCCGCTGCTGCGTAGCTGTAATACTGCATCCTATGATGGCGGGATGATTATAACGAGTGCTGCGTGTTACGGGAATGAGAGCCGCTGCTGCGTAGCTGTAATACTACATCCTATGATGGCGGGATGATTATAACGAGTGCTGCGTGTTACGGGAATGAGAGCGACTGCTGTGTAGCTGTAATACTGCATCCTATGATGGCGGGATGATTATAACGTGTGCTGCGTGTTACGGGAATGAGAGCCGCTGCTGCATAGCTGTAATACTGCATCCTATGATGGCGGGATGATTATAACGAGTGCTGCGTGTTACGGGAATGAGAGCCGCTGCTGCGTAGCTGTAATACTGCATCCTATGATGGCGGGATGATTATAACGAGTGCTGCGTGTTACAGGAATGAGAGCCGCTGCTGCGTAGCTGTAATACTGCATCCTATGATGGCGGGATGATTATAACGAGTGCTGCATTTTACGGGAATGAGAGCCGCTGCTGCGTAGCTGTAATACTGCATCCTATGATGGCGGGATGATTATAACGAGTGCTGCGTGTTACGGGAATGAGAGTCACTGCTGCGTAGCTGTAATACTGCATCCTATGATGGCGGGATGATTATAACGAGTGCTGCGTGTTACGGGAATGAGAGCCGCTGCTGTGTAGCGGTCATACTGCATCCTATGATGGTGGGATGATTATAACAAGTGCTGCGTGTTACGGGAATGAGAGCCGCTGCTGCGTAGCTGTAATACTGCATCCTATGATGGCGGGATGATTATAACGAGTGCTGCGTGTTAAGGGAATGAGAGCCGCTGTTGCGTAGCTGTAATACTGCATCCTATGATGGCGGGATGATTATAACGAGTGCTGTACGTTACGGGAATGAGAGCGACTGCTGCGTAGCTGTAATACTGCATTCTATGATGGCGGGATAATTATAACGAGTGCTGCGTGTTACGGGAATGAGAGTCACTGCTGCGTAGCTGTAATACTGCATCCTATGATGGCGGGATAATTATAACGAGTGCTGCGTGTTACAGGAATGAGAGCCGCTGCTGCGTAGCTGTAATACTGCATCCTATGATGGCGGGATGATTATAACAAGTGCTGCGTGTTACGGGAATGAGAGCCGCTGCTGCGTAGCTGTAATACTGCATCCTATGATGGCGGGATGATTATAACGAGTGCTGCGTGTTACAGGAATTAGAGCCGCTGCTGCATAGCGGTCATACTGCATCCTATGATGGCGGGATGATTATAACGAGTGCTGCGTGGTACGGGAATGAAAGCCGCTGCTGCGTAGCTGTAATACTACATTCTATGATGGCGAGATGATTATAACGAGTGCAGCGTGTTACGGGAATGAGAGCCGCTGCTGCGTAGCTGTAATACTGCATCCTATGATGGCGGGATGATTATAACGAGTGCTGCGTGTTACGGGAATGAGAGCTGCTGCTGCATAGCTGTAATACTGCATCCTATGATGGCGGGATGATTATAACGAGTGCTGCGTGTTACGGGAATGAGAGCCGCTGCTGCGTAGCTGTAATACTGCATCCTATGATGGCGGGATGATTATAACGAGTGCTGCGTGTTACAGGAATGAGAGCCGCTGCTGCGTAGCTGTAATACTGCATCCTATGATGGCGGGATGATTATAACGAGTGCTGCGTGTTACAGGAATGAGAGCCGCTGCTGCGTAGCTGTAATACTGCATCCTATGATGGCGGGATGATTATAACGAGTGCTGCGTGTTACAGGAATGAGAGCCGCTGCTGCGTAGCTGTAATACTGCATCCTATGATGGCGGGATGATTATAACGAGTGCTGCGTGTTACGGGAATGAGAGCCGCTGCTGCGTAGCTGTAATACTACATCCTATGATGGCGGGATGATTATAACGAGTGCTGCGTGTTACGGGAATGAGAGCGACTGCTGTGTAGCTGTAATACTGCATCCTATGATGGCGGGATGATTATAACGTGTGCTGCGTGTTACGGGAATGAGAGCCGCTGCTGCGTAGCTGTAATACTGCATCCTATAATGGCGGGATGATTATAACGAGTGCTGCGTGTTACGGGAATGAGAGCCGCTGCTGCGTAGCTGTAATACTGCATCCTATGATGGCGGGATGATTATAACGAGTGCTGCGTGTTACGGGAATGAGAGCCGCTGCTGCGTAGCTGTAATACTGCATCCTATGATGGCGGGATGATTATAACGAGTGCTGCGTGTTACGGGAATGAGAGTCGCTGCTGCGTAGCTGTAATACTGCATCCTATGGTGGCGGGATGATTATAACGAGTGCTGTATAAACCCAATTCGGCTGCTCTGTATACAGAATTCGTGCATCGGGGATGACCAGGGATCAGAACCATCACCCCCCCAATGCGCGAGAGCGAACAGACAGCGCCGAATGTAACGCTTCTAAGGAGGAAAGACACTTTATATAACGATGCTGCACAAAAGTGACGAAAAGTATCACCCAGTAAGATATGTCCGGTATATAGCAGCAGCATCACCATATATAAATGTATATACTAAATAGATGACTACTACTCCCCAAATCCGCAGCTTCTATGACTACTACTCCCCCAATCCGCAGCTTCTATGACTTCTACTCCCCCAATCCACAGCTTCTATGACTACTACTATCCCAATCCGCAGCTTCTATGACTACTACTATCCCAATCACCAGCTTCTATGACTACTACTCCCCCAATCCGCAGCTTCTATGACTACTACTTCCCCAATTCGCAGCTTCTATGACTACTACTATCCCAATCCGCAGCTTCTATGACTACTACTCCCCCAATCCGCAGCTTCTATGACTACTACTCCTCCAATCTGCAGCTTCTATGACTACTACTCCTCCAATCTGCAGCTTCTATGACTACTACTCCCCCAATCCGCAGCTTCTATGACTACTGCTCCTCCAATCCGCAGCTTCTATGACTACTACTCCCCCAATCTGCAGCTTCTATGACTACTACTCCCCCAATCCGCAGCTTCTATGACTACTACTCCCCCAATCCACAGCTTCTAAGACTACTACTCCCCCAATCCGCAGCTTCTATGACTACTACTCCCCCAATCCGCAGCTTCTATGACTACTACTCCCCCAATCCGCAGCATCTATGACTACTACTCCCCCAATCCGCAGCTTCTATGACTACTACTCCTCCAATCCGCAGCTTCTATGACTACTACTCCCACAATCCGCAGCTTCTATGACTACTACTTCCCCAATCCGCAGCTTGTATGACTACTACTCCTCCAATCCGCAGCTTCTATGACTACTACTCCTCCAATCCGCAGCTTCTATGACTACTATTCCTCCAATCCGCAGCTTCTATGACTACTACTCCCCCAATCCACAGCTTCAATGATTACTACTCCCCCAATCCACAGCTTCTATGACTCCTACTCCTCCAATCCACAGCTTCTGTGACTACTACTCCCCCAATCTGCAGCTTCTGTGACTACTACTCCCCCAATCCGCAGCTTCTATGACTACTGCTCCTCCAGTCCGCAGCTTCTATGACTACTACTCCCCCAATCTGCAGCTTCTATGACTACTACTTCCCCAATCCGCAGCTTGTATGACTACTACTCCTCCAATCCGCAGCTTCTATGACTACTACTCCTCCAATCCGCAGCTTCTATGACTACTACTCCTCCAATCCACAGCTTCTATGACTACTACTCCCCCAATCCACAGCTTCTATGACTACTACTCCTCCAATCCACAACGTCTATGACTACTACTCCCCCAATCCGCAGCTTCTATGACTACTACTCCCCCAATCCGCAGCTTCTATGACTACTACTCCCCCAATCCGCAGCTTCTATGACTACTACTCCCCCAATACGCAGCTTCTATGACTACTACTCCCCCAATCCGCAGCTTCTATGACTACTTCCTTCTTCTTCTCTTTCTTGGTTTTTATTTTTCTAATCCAGTAAGATGAAGAAGAACCGAGAGCGATCGTCCTGAAGTAGTTGTAGAAGCTGCGGATGGGGGGAGTAGTAGTTCTGCGGACTGATTTCTCTCCATGGGGTTTATGGGTAATAGCGGAGGCCCAGTATATTTACACTGCACATAGGAAGCTCATTGGGGATCTGTAGCACCAAACATCACACTTGGTAAAGGTTTAGTCTCATTATTCACAGGCTCTATCATCCCCTGCATTATTCTCTATCACACCCTGCAGTATTCTCTATCACACCCTGCAGTATTCTCTATCATACCCTGCAGTATTCTCTATCATACCCTGCAGTATTCTCTATCATACCCTGCAGTATTCTCTATCGCACCCTGCAGTATTCTCTATCACACCCTGCAGTATTCTCTATCATCTCCTGCATTATTCTCTATCACCCCCTGCAGTATTCTCTATCATCTCCTGCATTATTCTCTATCACCCCCTGCAGTATTCTCTATCATCCCCTGCAGTATTCTCTATCATACCCTGCAGTATTCTCTATCACACCCTGCAGTATTCTCAATCACACCCTGCAGTATTCTCTATCACACCCTGCAGTATTCTCTATCATACCCTGCAGTATTCTCTATCATCTCCTGCAGTATTCTCTATCACACCCTGCAGTATTCTCTATCATACCCTGCAGTATTCTCTATCATACCCTGCAGTATTCTCTATCATCTCCTGCATTATTCTCTATCACCCCCTGCAGTATTTTCTATCATCCCCTGCAGTATTCTCTATCACTCCCTGCAGTATTATCTATCATCTCCTGCATTATTCTCTATCACACCCTGCAGTATTCTCTATCACACCCTGCAGTATTCTCTATCACACCCTGCAGTATTCTCTATCACCCCCTGCAGTATTCTCTATCATCCCCTGCAGTATTCTCTATCACCCCCTGCAGTATTCTCTATCATACCCTGCAGTATTTTCTATCACACCCTGCAGTATTCTCTATCATACTCTGCATTATTCTCTATCACACCCTGCAGTATTCTCTATCACCCCCTGCAGTATTCTCTATCACACCCTGCAGTATTCTCTATCACTCCCTGCAGTATTCTCTATCACACCCTGCAGTATTCTCTATCACTCCCTGCAGTATTCTCTATCATACCCTGCAGTATTCTCTATCATCTCCTGCAGTATTCTCTATCACACCCTGCAGTATTCTCTATCACACCCTGCAGTATTCTCTATCATCTCCTGCAGTATTCTCTATCACACCCTGCAGTATTCTCTATCACACCCTGCAGTATTCTCTATCACACCCTGCAGTATTCTCTATCATACCCTGCAGTATTCTCTATCATACCCTGCAGTATTCTCTATCATACCCTGCAGTATTCTCTATCGCACCCTGCAGTATTCTCTATCACACCCTGCAGTATTCTCTATCATCTCCTGCATTATTCTCTATCACCCCCTGCAGTATTCTCTATCATCTCCTGCATTATTCTCTATCACCCCCTGCAGTATTCTCTATCATCCCCTGCAGTATTCTCTATCATACCCTGCAGTATTCTCTATCACACCCTGCAGTATTCTCAATCACACCCTGCAGTATTCTCTATCACACCCTGCAGTATTCTCTATCATACCCTGCAGTATTCTCTATCATCTCCTGCAGTATTCTCTATCACACCCTGCAGTATTCTCTATCATACCCTGCAGTATTCTCTATCATACCCTGCAGTATTCTCTATCATCTCCTGCATTATTCTCTATCACCCCCTGCAGTATTTTCTATCATCCCCTGCAGTATTCTCTATCACTCCCTGCAGTATTATCTATCATCTCCTGCATTATTCTCTATCACACCCTGCAGTATTCTCTATCACACCCTGCAGTATTCTCTATCACACCCTGCAGTATTCTCTATCACCCCCTGCAGTATTCTCTATCATCCCCTGCAGTATTCTCTATCACCCCCTGCAGTATTCTCTATCATACCCTGCAGTATTTTCTATCACACCCTGCAGTATTCTCTATCATACTCTGCATTATTCTCTATCACACCCTGCAGTATTCTCTATCACACCCTGCAGTATTCTCTATCACTCCCTGCAGTATTCTCTATCACACCCTGCAGTATTCTCTATCACTCCCTGCAGTATTCTCTATCACACCCTGCAGTATTCTCTATCACTCCCTGCAGTATTCTCTATCATACCCTGCAGTATTCTCTATCATCTCCTGCAGTATTTTCTATCACACCCTGCAGTATTCTCTATCACACCCTGCAGTATTCTCTATCATCTCCTGCAGTATTCTCTATCACACCCTGCAGTATTCTCTATCACACCCTGCAGTATTCTCTATCACACCCTGCAGTATTCTCTATCACACCCTGCTGTATTCTCTATCACACCCTGCAGTATTCTCTATCACACCCTGCAGTATTCTCTATCCTACCCTGCAGTATTCTCTATCATACTCTGCAGTATTCTCTATCCCACCCTACAGTATTCTGTATCACAACCTGCAGTATTCTCTATCACACCCTGCAGTATTCTCTATCATACCTTGCAGTATTCTCTATCACACCCTGCAGTATTCTCTATCATACCTTGCAGTATTCTCTATCACACCCTGCAGTATTCTCTATCATCTCCTGCAGTATTCTCTATCATCCCCTGCATTATTCTCTATCATACCCTGCAGTATTCTCTATCACAACCTGCAGTATCCTCTATCATCCCCTGCATTATTCTCTATCACCCCCTGCAGTATTCTCTATCATCCCCTGCAGTATTCTCTATCACTCCCTGCTGTATTCTCTATCACACCCTGCAGTATTCTCTATCATACCCTGCAGTATTCTCTATCACACCCTGCTGTATTCTCTATCACACCCTGCAGTATTCTCTATCATCCCCTGCAGTATTCTCTATCACACCCTGTAGTATTCTCTATCACACCCTGTAGTATTCTCTATCACACCCTGCAGTATTCTCTATCATTCCCTGCAGTATTCTCTATCACACCCTGCAGTATTCTCTATCACACCCTGCAGTATTCTCTATCATACCCTGCAGTATTCTCTATCATACCGTGCAGTATTCTCTATCACACCCTGCAGTATTCTCTATCACACCCTGCATTATTCTCTATCACACCCTGCATTATTCTCTATCATACCCTGCAGTATTCTCTATCACACCCTGCAGTATTCTCTATCATACCCTGCAGTATTCTCTATCATCCCCTGCATTATTCTCTATCCTACCCTGCATTATTCTCTATCACACCCTGTAGTATTCTCTATCACACCCTGCAGTATTCTCTATCATTCCCTGCAGTATTCTCCATCACACCCTGCAGTATTCTCTATCACTCCATGCAGTATTCTCTATCACACCCTGCAGTATTCTCTATCATCTCCTGCATTATTTACTATCATCTCCTGCAGTATTCTCTATCATCTCCTGCAGTATTCTCTATCATCCCCTGCATTATTCTCTATCATACCCTGCAGTATTCTCTATCACACCCTGCAGTATTCTCTATCATACCCTGCAGTATTCTCTATCATACCCTACAGTATTCTCTATCATCTCCTGCAGTATTCTCTATCACACCCTGCAGTATTCTCCATCACACCCTGCAGTATTCTCTATCATCCCCTGCATTATTCTCTATCACACCCTGCAGTATTCTCTATCACACCCTGCAGTATTCTCTATCATCTCCTGCAGTATTCTCTTTCACAACCTGCAGTATTCTCTATCATCCCCTGCAGTATTCTCTATCACAACCTGCAGTATTCTCTATCACAACCTGCAGTATTCTCTATCATCTCCTGCATTATTCTCTATCACAACCTGCAGTATTCTCTATCACAACCTGCAGTATTCTCTATCACTCCCTGCAGTATTCTCTATCATCCCCTGCATTATTCTCTATCACACCCTGCAGTATTCTCTATCACACCCTGCAGTATTCTCTATCATCTCCTGCAGTATTCTCTTTCACAACCTGCAGTATTCTCTATCATCCCCTGCAGTATTCTCTATCACAACCTGCAGTATTCTCTATCACAACCTGCAGTATTCTCTATCATCTCCTGCATTATTCTCTATCACAACCTGCAGTATTCTCTATCACAACCTGCAGTATTCTCTATCACTCCCTGCAGTATTCTCTATCATCCCCTGCAGTATTCTCTATCACAACCTGCAGTATTCTCTATCACAACCTGCAGTATTCTCTATCACTCCCTGCAGTATTCTCTATCACACCCTGCATTATTCTCTATCACACCCTGCAGTATTCTCTATCACACCCTGCAGTATTCTCTATCATCCCCTGCAGTATTCTCTATCACACCCTGCAGTATTCTCTATCACACCCTGCAGTATTCTCTATTACACCCTGCAGTATTATCTATCACACCCTGCAGTATTCTCTATCATCTCCTGCAGTATTCTCTATCATCCCCTGCATTATTCTCTATCATACCCTGCAGTATTCTCTATCACACCCTGCAGTATTCTCTATCATACCCTGCAGTATTCTCTATCACCCCCTGCAGTATTCTCTATCATCCCCTGAATTATTCTCTATCATCTCCTGCATTATTCTCTATCATTCCCTGCAGTATTCTCTATCATACCCTGCAGTATTCTCTATCATACCCTGCAGTATTCTCTATCGCACCCTGCAGTATTCTCTATCACACCCTGCAGTATTCTCTATCATCTCCTGCATTATTCTCTATCACCCCCTGCAGTATTCTCTATCATCTCCTGCATTATTCTCTATCACCCCCTGCAGTATTCTCTATCATCCCCTGCAGTATTCTCTATCATACCCTGCAGTATTCTCTATCACACCCTGCAGTATTCTCAATCACACCCTGCAGTATTCTCTATCATACCCTGCAGTATTCTCTATCACTCCCTGCAGTATTATCTATCATCTCCTGCATTATTCTCTATCACACCCTGCAGTATTCTCTATCACTCCCTGCAGTATTCTCTATCATACCCTGCAGTATTCTCTATCACACCCTGCAGTATTCTCTATCACCCCCTGCAGTATTCTCTATCATCCCCTGCATTATTTTCTATCACACCCTGCAGTATTCTCTATCATACCCTGCAGTATTTTCTATCACACCCTGCAGTATTGTCTATCATACTCTGCATTATTCTCTATCACACCCTGCAGTATTCTCTATCCCACCCTGCAGTATTCTCTATCACTCCCTGCAGTATTCTCTATCATACCCTGCAGTATTCTCTATCATCTCCTGCAGTATTCTCTATCACACCCTGCAGTATTCTCTATCACACCCTGCAGTATTCTCTATCATCTCCTGCAGTATTCTCTATCACACCCTGCAGTATTCTCTATCACACCCTGCAGTATTCTCTATCACACCCTGCAGTATTCTCTATCACACCCTGCTGTATTCTCTATCACACCCTGCAGTATTCTCTATCACACCCTGAAGTATTCTCTATCCTACCCTGCAGTATTCTCTATCACAACCTGCAGTATTCTCTATCATACCTTGCAGTATTCTCTATCACACCCTGCAGTATTCTCTATCATCTCCTGCAGTATTCTCTATAATCCCCTGCATTATTCTCTATCATACCCTGCAGTATTCTCTATCACAACCTGCAGTATCCTCTATCATCCCCTGCATTATTCTCTATCACCCCCTGCAGTATTCTCTATCATCCCCTGCAGTATTCTCTATCACTCCCTGCTGTATTCTCTATCACACCCTGCAGTATTCTCTATCATACCCTGCAGTATTCTCTATCATCCCCTGCAGTATTCTCTATCATCCCCTGCATTATTCTCTATCATCTCCTGCATTATTCTCTATCATTCCCTGCAGTATTCTCTATCATACCTAACAGTATTCTCTATCATCTCCTGCAGTATTCTCTATCACACCCTGCAGTATTCTCTATCACACCCTGCAGTATTCTCTATAATTCCCTGCAGTATTCTCCATCACACCCTGCAGTATTCTCTATCACTCCCTGCAGTATTCTCTATCACACCCTGCAGTATTCTCTATCATCTCCTGCATTATTCTCTATCATTCCCTGCAGTATTCTCTATCATACTCTGCAGTATTCTCTATCATCCCCTGCAGTATTCTCTATCATCCCCTGCAGTAATCTCTATCACACCCTGCAGTATTCTCTATCACTCCCTGCAGTATTCTCTATCATCTCCTGCATTATTCTCTATCATACCCTGCAGTATTCTCTATCACACCCTGCAGTATTCTCTATCATACCCTGCATTATACTCTATCATTCCCTGCAGTATTCTCTATCACACCCTGCAGTATTCTCTATCCTACCCTGCAGTATTCTCTATCACACCCTGCAGTATTCTCTATCATCCCCTGCAGTATTCTCTATCATCCCCTGCAGTATTCTCTATCATACCCTGCAGTATTCTCTATCATCTCCTGCAGTATTCTCTATCATACTCTGCAGTATTCTCTATCACACCCTGCAGTATTCTCTATCCTACCCTGCAGTATTCTCTATCACACCCTGCAGTATTCTCTATCATCCCCTGCAGTATTCTCTATCATCCCCTGCAGTATTCTCTATCATCCCCTGCAGTATTCTCTATCATCCCCTGCAGTATTCTCTATCATCTCCTGCAGTATTCTCTATCATACTCTGCAGTATTCTCTATCACACCCTGCAGTATTATCTATCACACCCTGCAGTATTCTCTATCATACCCTGCAGTATTCTCTATCATACCTTGCAGTATTCTCTATCACACCCTGCAGTATTCTCTATCATACCCTGCAGTATTCTCTATCATCTCCTGCATTATTCTCTATCATACCCTGCATTATTCTCTATCATCTCCTGCAGTATTCTCTATCACACCCTGCAGTATTCTCTATCACTCCCTGCAGTATTCTCTATCACACCCTGCAGTATTCTCTATCATCTCCAGCATTATTCTCTATCATACCCTGCAGTATTCTCTATAACACCCTGCAGTATTCTCTATCATATCCTGCAGTATTCTCTATCATCCCCTGCATTATTCTCTATCATTCCCTGCAGTATTCTCTATCACACCCTGCAGTATTCTCTATCACACCCTGCAGTATTCTCTATCATCTCCTGCAGTATTCTCTATCATACCTTGCAGTATTCTCTATCACACACTGCAGTATTCTCTATCATCTCCTGCATTATTCTCTATCACACCCTGCAGTATTCTCTATCATCCCCTGCATTATTTTCTATCATACCCTGCAGTATTCTCTATCATCCCCTGCATTATTTTCTATCATACCCTGCAGTATTCTCTATCACACCCTGCATTATTTTCTATCATACCCTGCAGTATTCTCTATCATCTCCTGCAGTATTCTCTATCCTACCCTACGGTATTCTCTATCATAACCAGCAGTATTCTCTATCACACCCTGCAGTATTCTCTATCATACCCTGCAGTATTCTCTATTACACCCTGCAGTATTCTCTATCACACCCTGCAGTATTCTCTATCATCTCCTGCAGTATTCTCTATCCTACCCTGCAGTATTCTCTATCATCCCCTGCAGTATTCTCTATCATCCCCTGCAGTATTCTCTATCATACCCTGCAGTATTCTCTATCATACCCTGCAGTATTCTCTATTACACCCTGCAGTATTCTCTATCACAACCTGCAGTATTCTCTATCATCTCCTGCAGTATTCTCTATCACACCCTGCAGTATTCTCTATCACTCCCTGCAGTATTCTCTATCACACTCTGCAGTATTCTCTATCATACCCTGCAGTATTCTCTATCATCTCCTGCAGTATTCTCTATCATCTCCTGCAGTATTCTCTATCATCCCCTGCAGTATTCTCTATCACACCCTGCAGTATTCTCTATCACTCCCTGCAGTATTCTCTATCACACTCTGCAGTATTCTCTATCATCTCCTGCAGTATTCTCTATCACACCCTGCAGTATTCTCTATCACACCCTGCAGTATTCTCTATCATTCCCTGCAGTATTCTCTATCACACCCTGCAGTATTCTCCATCACACCCTGCTGTATTCTCTATCACACCCTGCAGTATTCTCTATCATCCCCTGCAGTATTCTCTATCACACCCTGCAGTATTCTCTATCACACCCTGCAGTATTCTCCATCACACCCTGCTGTATTCTCTATCACACCCTGCAGTATTCTCTATCATTCCCTGCAGTATTCTCTATCACACCCTGCAGTATTCTCTATCACACCCTGCAGTATTCTTTATCACTCCCTGCAGTATTCTCTATCATCCCCTGCAGTATTCTCTATCACACCCTACAGTATTCTCTATCACACCCTGCAGTATTCTCTATCATACCCTGCAGTATTCTCTATCACACCCTGCAGTATTCTCTATCATTCCCTGCAGTATTCTCTATCACACCCTGCAGTATTCTCCATCACACCCTGCTGTATTCTCTATCACACCCTGCAGTATTCTCTATCATCCCCTGCAGTATTCTCTATCACACCCTGCAGTATTCTCTATCACACCCTGCAGTATTCTCTATCACACCCTGCAGTATTCTCTATCACACCCTGCAGTATTCTCTATCACACCCTGCAGTATTCTCTATCATCCCCTGCAGTATTCTCTATCACACCCTGCAGTATTCTCTGTCATCCCCTGCAGTATTCTCTATCACACTCTGCAGTATTCTCTATTATACCCTGCAGTGTTCTCTATCACACCCTGCAGTGTTCTTTATCATCCCCTGCAGTATTCTCTATCACACCCTGCAGTATTCTCTATCACACCCTGCAGTATTCTCTATCACACCCTGCAGTATTCTCTATCATCCCCTGCAGTATTCTCTATCACATCCTGCATTATTCTCTATCACATCCTGCAGTATTCTCTATCACACCCTGCAGTATTCTCTATCACACCCTGCAGTATTCTCTATCATTCCCTGCAGTATTCTTTATCACACCCTGCAGTATTCTCTATCATCCCCTGCAGTATTCTCTATCACATCCTGCAGTATTCTCTATCACACCCTGCAGTATTCTCTATCACACCCTGCAGTATTCTCTATCACACCCTGCAGTATTCTCTATCATTCCCTGCAGTATTCTCTATCACATCCTGCAGTATTCTCTATCATCTCCTGCAGTATTCTCTATCATCCCCTGCAGTATTCTCTATCACACCCTGCAGTATTCTCTATCACACCCTGCAGTATTCTCTATCATACCCTGCAGTATTCTCTATCATTCCCTGCAGTATTCTCTATCACACCCTGCAGTATTCTCTATCACAACCTGCAGTATTCTCTATCACACCCTGCAGTATTCTCTATCATACCCTGCAGTATTCTCTATCACACCCTGCAGTATTTTCTATCATACCCTGCATTATTCTCTATCATTCCCTGCAGTATTCTCTATCACACCCTGCAGTATTCTCTATCATACCCTGCAGTATTCTCTATCATTTCCTGCAGTATTCTCTATCATACCCTGCAGTATTCTCTATCATACCCTGCAGTATTCTCTATCGTCTCCTGCATTATTCTCTATCGTACCCTGCATTATTATCTATCATTCCCTGCAGTATTCTCTATTACACCCTGCAGTATTCTCTATCATACCCTACAGTATTCTCTATCATACCCTGCTGTATTCTCTATCATCTCCTGCATTATTCTCTATCACACCCTGCAGTTTTCTCTATCACACCCTGCAATATTCTCTATCACACCCTGCAGTATTCTCTATCCTACCCTGCAGTATTCTCTATCCTACCCTGCAGTATTCTCTATCACACCCTGCAGTATTCTCTATCATCCCCTGCATTATTTTCTATCATACCCTGCAGTATTCTCTATCATCCCCTGCATTATTTTCTATCATACCCTGCAGTATTCTCTATCACACCCTGCATTATTTTCTATCATACCCTGCAGTATTCTCTATCATCCCCTGCATTATTTTCTATCATACCCTGCAGTATTCTCTATCACACCCTGCAGTATTCTCTATCACACCCTGCAGTATTCTCTATCACACCCTGCAGTATTCTCTATCACACCCTGCAGTATTCTCTATCACACCATGCAGTATTCTCTATCACACCCTGCAGTATTCTCTATCACACCCTGCAGTATTCTCTATCATCCCCTGCAGTATTCTCTATCATCCCCTGCAGTATTCTCTATCCTACCCTGCAGTATTCTCTATCCTACCCTGCAGTATTCTCTATCACACCCTGCAGTATTCTTTATCCTACCCTGCAGTATTCTCTATCCTACCCTGCAGTATTCTCTATCATCCCCTGCAGTATTCTCTATCACACCCTGCAGTATTCTCTATCACACCCTGCAGTATTCTCTATCATACCCTGCAGTATTCTCTATCATACCCTGCAGTATTCTCTATCATCCCCTGCAGTATTCTCTATCATCCCCTGCAGTATTCTCTATCACACCCTGCAGTATTCTCTATCATACCCTGCAGTATTCTCTATCACACCCTGCAGTATTCTCTATCATCTCCTGCATTATTCTCTATCACACCCTGCAGTATTCTCTATCATCCCCTGCAGTATTCTCTATCATCCCCTGCAGTATTCTCTATCATACCCTGCAGTATTCTCTATCATACCCTGCAGTATTCTCTATCATACCCTGCAGTATTCTCCATCACACCCTGCAGTATTCTCTATTACACCCTGCAGTATTCTCTATCACAACCTGCAGTATTCTCTATCATCTCCTGCAGTATTCTCTATCACACCCTGCTGTATTCTCTATCATCTCCTGCAGTATTCTCTATCACACCCTGCAGTATTCTCTATCACACCCTGCAGTATTCTCTATCACTCCCTGCAGTATTCTCTATCACTTCCTGCAGTATTCTCTATCACACCCTGCAGTATTCTCTATCATACCCTGCAATATTCTCTATCCTACCCTGCAGTATTCTCTATCATAACCAGCAGTATTCTCTATCACACCCTGCAGTCTTCTCTATCATACTCTGCAGTATTCTCTATCACACCCTGCAGTATTCTCTATCCTACCCTGCAGTATTCTCTATCATCCCCTGCAGTATTCTCTATCATACCCTGCAATATTCTCTATCACACCCTGCAGTATTCTCTATCATCCCCTGCAGTATTCTCTATCATACCCTGCAATATTCTCTATCACACCCTGCAGTATTCTCTATCCTACCCTGCAGTATTCTCTATCCTACCCTGCAGTATTCTCTATCACACCCTGCAGTATTCTCTATCACACCATGCATTATTCTCTATCACACCCTGCAGTATTCTCTATCATACCCTGCAGTATTCTCTATCACACCCTGCAATATTCTCTATCACACCCTGCAGTATTCTCTATCACACCCTGCAGTATTCTCTATCACACCCTGCAGTATTCTCTATCACACCCTGCATTATTCTCTATCACACCCTGCAGTATTCTCTATCATACCATGCATTATTCTCTATCACACCCTGCAGTATTCTCTATCACACCCTGCAGTATTCTCTATCATACCCTGCAGTATTCTCTATCCTACCCTGCAGTATTCTCTATCCTACCCTGCAGTATTCTCTATCATACCCTGCAGTATTCTCTATCATACCCTGCAGTATTCTCTATCATCCCCTGCAGTATTCTCTATCACACCCTGCAGTATTCTCTATCATACCCTGCAGTATTCTCTATCACACCCTGCAGTATTCTCTATCATCTCCTGCATTATTCTCTATCACACCCTGCAGTATTCTCTATCATCCCCTGCAGTATTCTCTATCATACCCTGCAGTATTCTCTATCATACCCTGCAGTATTCTCTATCATACCCTGCAGTATTCTCCATCACACCCTGCAGTATTCTCTATTACACCCTGCAGTATTCTCTATCACAACCTGCAGTATTCTCTATCATCTCCTGCAGTATTCTCTATCACACCCTGCTGTATTCTCTATCATCTCCTGCAGTATTCTCTATCACACCCTGCAGTATTCTCTATCACACCCTGCAGTATTCTCTATCACTCCCTGCAGTATTCTCTATCACTTCCTGCAGTATTCTCTATCATACCCTGCAATATTCTCTATCCTACCCTGCAGTATTCTCTATCATAACCAGCAGTATTCTCTATCACACCCTGCAGTATTCTCTATCCTACCCTGCAGTATTCTCTATCATCCCCTGCAGTATTCTCTATCCTACCCTGCAGTATTCTCTGTCATCCCCTGCAGTATTCTCTATCCTACCCTGCAGTATTCTCTATCATACCCTGCAATATTCTCTATCACACCCTGCAGTATTCTCTATCATCCCCTGCAGTATTCTCTATCATACCCTGCAATATTCTCTATCACACCCTGCAGTATTCTCTATCACACCCTGCAGTATTCTCTATCATCCCCTGCAGTATTCTCTATCATCCCCTGCAGTATTCTCTATCCTACCCTGCAGTATTCTCTATCCTACCCTGCAGTATTCTCTATCACACCCTGCAGTATTCTTTATCCTACCCTGCAGTATTCTCTATCCTACCCTGCAGTATTCTCTATCATCCCCTGCAGTATTCTCTATCACACCCTGCAGTATTCTCTATCACACCCTGCAGTATTCTCTATCATACCCTGCAGTATTCTCTATCATACCCTGCAGTATTCTCTATCATCCCCTGCAGTATTCTCTATCATCCCCTGCAGTATTCTCTATCACACCCTGCAGTATTCTCTATCATACCCTGCAGTATTCTCTATCACACCCTGCAGTATTCTCTATCATCTCCTGCATTATTCTCTATCACACCCTGCAGTATTCTCTATCATCCCCTGCAGTATTCTCTATCATCCCCTGCAGTATTCTCTATCATACCCTGCAGTATTCTCTATCATACCCTGCAGTATTCTCTATCATACCCTGCAGTATTCTCCATCACACCCTGCAGTATTCTCTATTACACCCTGCAGTATTCTCTATCACAACCTGCAGTATTCTCTATCATCTCCTGCAGTATTCTCTATCACACCCTGCAGTATTCTCTATCATACCCTGCAATATTCTCTATCCTACCCTGCAGTATTCTCTATCATAACCAGCAGTATTCTCTATCACACCCTGCAGTCTTCTCTATCATACTCTGCAGTATTCTCTATCACACCCTGCAGTATTCTCTATCCTACCCTGCAGTATTCTCTATCATCCCCTGCAGTATTCTCTATCATACCCTGCAATATTCTCTATCACACCCTGCAGTATTCTCTATCATCCCCTGCAGTATTCTCTATCATACCCTGCAATATTCTCTATCACACCCTGCAGTATTCTCTATCCTACCCTGCAGTATTCTCTATCCTACCCTGCAGTATTCTCTATCACACCCTGCAGTATTCTCTATCACACCATGCATTATTCTCTATCACACCCTGCAGTATTCTCTATCACACCCTGCAGTATTCTCTATCACACCCTGCAGTATTCTCTATCACACCATGCATTATTCTCTATCACACCCTGCAGTATTCTCTATCATACCATGCATTATTCTCTATCATACCCTGCAGTATTCTCTATCCTACCCTGCAGTATTCTCTATCCTACCCTGCAGTATTCTCTATCATACCCTGCAGTATTCTCTATCATACCCTGCAGTATTCTCTATCATCCCCTGCAGTATTCTCTATCACACCCTGCAGTATTCTCTATCATACCCTGCAGTATTCTCTATCACACCCTGCAGTATTCTCTATCATCTCCTGCATTATTCTCTATCACACCCTGCAGTATTCTCTATCATCCCCTGCAGTATTCTCTATCATACCCTGCAGTATTCTCTATCATACCCTGCAGTATTCTCTATCATACCCTGCAGTATTCTCCATCACACCCTGCAGTATTCTCTATTACACCCTGCAGTATTCTCTATCACAACCTGCAGTATTCTCTATCATCTCCTGCAGTATTCTCTATCACACCCTGCTGTATTCTCTATCATCTCCTGCAGTATTCTCTATCACACCCTGCAGTATTCTCTATCACACCCTGCAGTATTCTCTATCACTCCCTGCAGTATTCTCTATCACTTCCTGCAGTATTCTCTATCATACCCTGCAATATTCTCTATCCTACCCTGCAGTATTCTCTATCATAACCAGCAGTATTCTCTATCACACCCTGCAGTATTCTCTATCCTACCCTGCAGTATTCTCTATCATCCCCTGCAGTATTCTCTATCCTACCCTGCAGTATTCTCTGCCATCCCCTGCAGTATTCTCTATCCTACCCTGCAGTATTCTCTATCATACCCTGCAATATTCTCTATCACACCCTGCAGTATTCTCTATCATCCCCTGCAGTATTCTCTATCATACCCTGCAATATTCTCTATCACACCCTGCAGTATTCTCTATCCTACCCTGCAGTATTCTCTATCCTACCCTGCAGTATTCTCTATCACACCCTGCAGTATTCTCTATCACACCCTGCAGTATTCTCTATCACACCATGCATTATTCTCTATCACACCCTGCAGTATTCTCTATCATACCATGCATTATTCTCTATCACACCCTGCAGTATTCTCTATCACACCCTGCAGTATTCTCTATCATACCCTGCAGTATTCTCTATCCTACCCTGCAGTATTCTCTATCCTACCCTGCAGTATTCTCTATCACACCCTGCAGTATTCTCTATCACACCATGCAGTATTCTCTATCCTACCCTGCAGTATTCTCTATCACACCCTGCAGTATTCTCTATCACACCCTGCAGTATTATCTATCACACCCTGCAGTATTCTCTATCACACCCTGCAGTATTCTCTATCATACCATGCATTATTCTCTATCACACCCTGCAGTATTCTCTATCACACCCTGCAGTATTCTCTATCATACCCTGCAGTATTCTCTATCCTACCCTGCAGTATTCTCTATCCTACCCTGCAGTATTCTCTATCACACCCTGCATTATTCTCTATCACACCCTGCATTATTCTCTATCACACCCTGCAGTATTCTCTATCACACCATGCAGTATTCTCTATCCTACCCTGCAGTATTCTCTATCACACCCTGCAGTATTCTCTATCACACCCTGCAGTATTATCTATCACACCCTGCAGTATTCTCTATCATACCCTGCAGTATTCTCTATCACACCCTGCATTATTCTCTATCACACCCTGCAGTATTCTCTATCATACCCTGCAGTATTCTCTATCACACCCTGCATTATTCTCTATCACACCATGCATTATTCTCTATCACACCCTGCAGTATTCTCTATCACACCCTGCAGTATTCTCTATCATACCCTGCAGTATTCTCTATCATACCATTACAGTTCTCTCTATCATCTGTGAATACCTTTATATGACTCTGTAGTCTCTGATATTTTTAGCCATTGTATGTTCTCTGTCATCCTTGTCCTTCCTTCTGTCCTGGTGCTAAATATTATGTATAAGAGTTATATTTTATCTGACCGAATTAGTATGTGCTATTTTCTATTTGGTTTGGAGTATTATAGTTATAGAAACTGTGCATGGGGGGAGTAGTAGTTCTGCCTACTAATTCCATGGGGTTTATGGGTAATAGCGGAGGGCGAGTATATTTAGACTGTGGTGGAAACGTCATAAATCTCCATCGTGATCCTTATCAGACGTCGTCCTTGTCTCCAAAATGTCACTGAACAGAAAGTTCCATCCTTCAGCTGTGTGTGGGGGGAGGAGAACGTTCCATCCTTCAGCTGTGTGTGGGGGGAGGAGAACGTTCCATCCTTCAGCTGTGTGTGGGGGGAGGAGAACGTTCCATCCTTCAGCTGTGTGTGGGGGGAGGAGAACGTTCCATCCTTCAGCTGTGTGTGGGGGGAGGAGAATGTTCCATCCTTCAGCTGTGTGTGGGGGGAGGAGAAAGTTCCATCCTTCAGCTGTGTGTGTGTGGGGGGGGGGGGAGAACGTTCCATCCTTCAGCTGTGTGTGGGGGAGGAGAAAGTTCCATCATATAGCTGTAGGGGAGGAGAATGTTCCATCCTTCAGCTGTGTGGGGGGGGGGGGAGGAGAACATTCCATCCTTCAGCTGTAGGGGAGGAGAACATTCCATCCTTCAGCTGTGTGGGGGGGGGGGGGGGAGGAGAACATTCCATCCTTCAGCTGTAGGGGAGGAGAACGTTCCATCCTTTAGCTGTGGGGGAGGAGAACATTCCATCCTTCAGCTGTGTGGGGGGGGGGGAGGAGAACATTCCATCCTTCAGCTGTAGGGGAGGAGAACGTTCCATCCTTTAGCTGTGGGAGAGGAGAACGTTCCATCCTTCAGCTGCGTGTGGGGGGAGGAGAACGTTCCATCCTTCAGCTGTGTGTGGAGGAGGAGAACGTTCCATCCTTCAGCTGTGTGTGAGGGGAGGAGAACGTTCCATCCTTCAGCTGTGTGTGGGGGAGGAGAACGTTCCATCCTT